>NC_045614.1:48346780-48649811 GCF_009829155.1 Mustela erminea
ATTTATTATATTAATGCTTATTAATTTTATGGATCAAATCATTTATGAATGAATTAATATAAATTAGAAGGCCCATATGAACATTTTAGATTAAAAACAGGTGCCTGTACTAACTCTGTTATTTGTTAAGTGTGGATTTAGAAACTGGCTTATGCTCCCATATAAGCCCAAATATAATCCTGAGTTGACACTAGGAGTTGTCAGCTATGGGCTGTGTCATAAACTTCATTTATTATAGAATAAATTGCCTAAAATTTGAAAATACTCAATACTAAGAGATCCTTCAGCATCATTATTTTATGACAAGAATCTGCATAAATCCTACAGATAGATTGGTCCCATTCCACACATGGAAAACCTTTTAGTGTCTGTCTTCTCTCACTATGATCAACCATATTTTATGAGTTTGACATTGTCTCTAACTTCAATGACCTGGAAAAAAATGCCTTCCTTTGTAGTCAGTCAAATTCTCTCCATTACCCACCCCCCCCACCTTTCTAGCACATTTGGAGAGATCTTATTTGAGGAATTAGCCAGGACTTGCCTAAAATCATGTCCTGGTTCTGGAAAAAATAGTTCTCATTGTTCACTTACTGGGCCACTGTGATAAATTTTTTTATTTGATTTATCTCAATTACTATCCATAACCATATAAAATAATTTTCATTGCTCTTATTGGAACTGTTACTATTCTCATTTTAGAGAAGTAGAAATTGAATATGTAAGAAATATGCAATGTCATACAACTAATCTATAGCAAAGCTGGGATCAAACCCCAAGAAGTATGATTTGTTGTTCCTTACCAGGTTTATCAAATAAGACTGTTATAATCCCTAAAAATATGGAGTATTAAGTGGAATGTGTAAGCATAGATATTGATGATCTTTGTCAGCTAGGACACTGTCAGTTATGATGTGATGATGGTGACTTTTGTAAACAGTGATACTAGACCCCCATTTCAGGAGGAAGCAGAACAACCTGTTGAGGCTTAAAGGATCTTCAGAATATGAATGAAATTTCTACCATTTTCAAAAAGGTCAGTCAACAAACATTTATTTAGGACTTATTAACTATCCAACACTGGGTTGAGCACCAAAGATAGAAAATATGATCAATGTCTGGAAGATCTCATAGTCTAACTAAAGAAAATAGACACTATATAGATAATTTTGTAATTGTTAGAATTTTTAAAGACTTATTTATGTATTTATTTAAGAGAGAGAGAGCATGGGGAAGCACAGAAGGAGAGGAAGAATCAAACTCCCTGATGAGCAGGGAGCCTGACACCTGACTGGATCCCAGGACCTGGGTATTATGACCTGAGCCAAATTCAAGAGTCAGTTACTTAATCAACTGAACCACCCAGTCTCCCCTTGTTATAACTATTTTGGAAAACAATTTCTTAATATTTCATGATCACCGATTAGGTTCCAGGCCCTTGAGATGTTTCAGCATGTTTAATTTTTGCAAACACGGTGAAATGCAAAGAATGCCCATTTTTAAGGAGTAAGAACATTAAAATTAGTGGAGTCTAAACATCTTGCCCAAAGCCATTCAGCTACAGGGTGAAGTAGCAGTAGAGGCGGAGAATCAAGATTCGAATCAAAACCCATTTGCTGATAAACACATGGATTTTTTTAACCTAATCATTTGAAGTCTAGCTGGTAAGATAAAGATGCAAGATCTAACAATAATGAACAGCTCGTACCAGATGAGTTTTATCAAATCCTTCCAGAAGTATTGATCCCCTCAAAAATTTGAGAATGAGAAATAAAGTTAAGAGGTCTGGAGTTGAAGCTTCTTGAGGAGGCCAGTTCTTGGGTGGGACTGGGGGCAGTGAACATCTAGATATTTATGTAAGTTCTTCTAGAAAAAAAGGAGAGCCAAATAGATGCCAAAAATAGAAGAAAAAGTTTATTAACAGAGTTTATTCTTTTGCTTTCCCCCACCTTCCTTCTTTCCTTTCCTATACTTCTTTCCTTCCTTCCTTCCTTTTTCTTTCTCTCTTTTAAATAAATAAATCTTTAAAAAGTAGTTTAGCAATTTACGAATTTGTCTTAGTTAGGCCTTAGTTAGGCTGTCAACTCAAAGAAAGGAAAAGGAAGAGAAGGGAAAGGGGAAGTGGACGGGCAAGGGGAGAAAAAAAATAAATCCAGCCACCAAGCCCAGGTCCTAACTTTTAATCTACTTATTTTCCATGGTTTCTTTATGCCTTTGATAGAAGTTAGTGTTTGCTGCTTCCCAAACTAACCCAAAACTTTGTGGCTTAAAACATTCATGATTTCTCACAATTCTTTGGGTTATCTCAGTAGCCCTTTTGGTTTGGAACAGCTAGGATGGGGGTAGGTGCTAACTCAGGCTTATTCACATGTCAGTGATGTTCCACGGCCGCAAAAGCAGCAACTTAAAGGCATCTTGAGGTTAGGTTCAGAGCTCACACAGTCACTTCTGCTTCATTCTGTTAGTCAAAGAAGGGTTAAGACCAAACCATATTGAGTATGTGGTGGGGAAATAATATCTACCACTTGAGGGGAGGAACTGCAAAGAATCTGTGACTGCCGGCAATATAAAGCACTTCTGGATGGAGAAGTGAAGATTCCTAGTCTATTATCAGCGATTGCCAATGGCAAATGTCCTCTTTTTTTTTTTTTTTTTTTAAAGGATTTTATCTATTTATTTGACAGTGAGAGAGACAGTGAGAGAGAGAATAAAAGCGGAGTGAGGGGCAGAGGGAAAAGCAGAATTCCTGTTGAGCAGGGAGCTCGGAGGGCTCCATCCCAGGACCCTGAGATCATGACCTGAGATGAAAGCAGACACTTAAGCACTGAGCCACCCAGGTGCCTTCTTGAATGCCTTCTTGAATGTCTTCTTGAATGCCTAGCTAATCTGTATCAGTTATCAATTGTGATAACTCTATCACTAAAGAACTTCAGAAAGTAATGCTTCGTGTGCAGACCCATGAAAAGTTTCCTACAAAAGTGAACATGTTTGTCACATTAAATTTCTAGAACCAGCCACATTAAAGTTGAAAGTGGAAAGATGGTTTCACATTTTAACAACAACAAAAAAAAATCTAAAAAATATTTGACATTGAGGAAATATTTCTGTCTCTATAACAATGTTCTTTGAATTATAGAACTGAGGCATGGATTCTAAATTGACATGAGGTTTTCAAAGGGGAATGTTAAACAATGCAGTTAATATTCTCTTGGAAATTTTGAGAAATTCACAGAACTTCAAAGTGAGAATTGAAAATAAGCACAAGCTTACTTTCCCAGATTGTTGGAAATCCAATAACAAAAATTATGAAACACCAAAATTCCAGAAAATACTAGATATGATTACAAATTTGGTCATAATTTCTTCATATTCTTCAACTTTTATGGCATGAGCCACTGAGAACCTTAAGTACCACAAGTTTGCTAAAATAGTTCCCTAAGAGTACCTTACAATTTTGGGGGTAATTACCTCAAAGAACGCTTGTGTATGTATCCAAACACATCTTCCCTATATTTTGATTCATGTTTTACCCCATATTCCATGTTGACAAGCCTTTTATCTTATCTTTTATTGAGATTTATTTACTTATTTTAGAGCGGGGGGAGGAGCTCAGGGTGAGGGAGAGAGTGAAGCCCAAGCAGACCCCCCTTCTTAGTATGAAGCCCAAGACAGGGCTCGAACCCACCCTAAGATATGACCTGAGTCAAAACCAAGAAATGGATGTGCAAGCAACTGAACTACCCAGGTGCCCTGATGTTGCCAAGTCTTTTAGAGAGAACACATCCCTTGTACTCACTGGCCCCTGTGAGAATACCAACATTTCCACTAGGAATGCCATCTCCGGAGGGTCCCTAAGCTCAAGCTTATGGATAGCACAAAAGTGATGGGTTCTACTTAGAGGTAGAGGGATTGTTCAAACCCAGAGCTCCTTTTAAGTGTTCCTTTAACTCCCCTGTCTTTCTAACTCCCCAGTTTTATGGCTTCACAGTACAAGGACCTTACACTCGACAGATATATAATATGAGCACTTGCTGGGGCAGGCAGGCCCTGTCTGGGGTGCTGGAGATAGAAGTGAACACAATGTTATATGTCAGATATATGCACTTTAAAAAGAGAAGAACAAGTGCATTTTTTCCAGTACCCTGCCTTCATGGAGCTTAAGCTTACTCAACCATTTACTTGTGTTCTCCTTCCTGCCCTAAGCCTGACTAAAACTTACCTCTTTCCCTAGTTCAAAAAAAAAAAAAAAAAAAAAGTCTCTTATGGTTGTGAATAGATTTAAAAATCTGAGGAGCCCAAGGGGGGATAATGGACATGGTTTGCTGTCGCAGTCTGGTAGTGCCTGCCAAAAAATGCCCTGTTACATTTACAGGACCACAACTCAACAGATTTAGACAGGATATATTTAAATTATGTCAAGGACATTGGTTGTAACTTGAAAAATTGAGCTTTTTTTGTTTTGTTTTGCTTTGTTTAAAGAATTGCAAGTATGCAGTTTAAATGTTATTTCTTCCAACACTCTATTTGGATGAATGCAGGGAGCATCAAGTAGCCACAGGTTTGGTCACTTGATTGAGTAAAAACAAAGAATACCAAGCAAACAGCAAGATGGCATTATTCACTTTCCATTTGGGCATCTTAGCATTTTATTGTAAAAATCAGGGAATGTGGGGTGCCTGGGTGGCTCAGTGGGTTAAAGCCTCTGCCTTCCACTCAGGTCATGATCCCAGGGTCCTGGGATTGAGCCCCACATGGGGCTCTCTGCTCAGCAGGGAGCCTGCTTCCTCCTCTCTCTCTCTGCTTGCCTCTCTGCCTACTTGTGATCTGTCAAATAAATAAATAAAATCTTTAAAAAAAAAGATCAGGGAATGAGGCGAACATCACTTCAGCATGACCTACCTACTTTATGTGTCAGAACAAGTTATGTTCATTGAGCTATGCACTATTTACAGAGGAAAACTTAAGAGTTTGGGTGAATTTATATGAAGCCTCCTAATGTAGTGGGACCCATAAATATTTTAAGGTAAAAAACATGAAAAGGTAGAGCATTTGACTTGGGATTAGAGAGGACACAGGGTTTTGTCCAAGGTAATTGTTTCTGAAAGAGAAAATCAAAGGTAAATTCTTTTGCTATGTATTTGCGCACACTACTGACTCCTTAGTAGAAACTGAAAACTTTTCATTTTTATTTTTATTCTTTTTAGTTGCCATTTATTGTATACTTACTATGTGGCAGATTTTAATATCTGAAAGTCCATTATATACATTTCATTATATCCTCACTGTAAGGGAAGAGATGGATATTAGTGTTCCTGTTTAACCCATGAGGGCACTGAGGCGCGGAGACTTTAAGCAACCTGACAATGACCTTAGAGTCCGCAAGTGATAGATCTTTAATTCAAAAACAGAGTACTTTGATTTCTAAGCCATTGTTTTTAACCACCTAACACCTAACACTGCACCCTGAAATGTAGATTTCCAGAGCTGAGGTCAGCATCTTTTGTATGACAAAGGCTGATAGGATTTTGAACTCTACATCCCTGAACTCCAGTTCCCTCAACTGTAAAATGAAAACAATAATGCCTGCTTTGAAACTAAAAATAAAACAGTGTAAATGGAAGAACAAATGTGTTTTTCCAGCACCATTCACAGGATCTGAAAAAAATAGCATACAGTTCAAAATATTTATTGACTTAAGTATGATATAAAGGAACTACTTCACACCATTTTTAAGCCAAGTTGCAAGGGGATGTTGGAATGCAATTACAGACATTGTAACTTCAACTTGAACATTTATCTCTATGCCAAATTAGTGAAACCAGAGATCAGGAATACTAAGAGGAGTCAAAGATAATTCACCCCACCTAATTTGTGGCACTGTTTGAAAAGAACGTTTTCATTAAAAAAAAAAATGAAGTTATTTAATAATATGTGTATATAAGTAATGTTTTTAGTTCTGCTTTACATAAGGATGTGTGTGTTTATGTGTGAATTCTAGGGATGAAATATTAATATATCTTTCAAATGCTTTTCTGTTTATGCTTATCTATTTATGCCTCTTCTATAGCAAAATACTAGTATATCAAGCCAGTTTCACATTTTAATTCAAGTAGAATTTTATTAATGTAAAAATTGTTATTACCTGATTCTGACCAAACTTCTAAGCAAGTCTGATCCTTCTAAAAGATAGTTTGAATCATGTTATTCAGCTTATTAGTAGGGTTAGCTTTCTCTCATAACAAGTATTTGTTTTATAAGTTAGAGCATGATATCCTTGACTCATAATTGTGTCCTATGAGGAATGAAACAAGGTAGCAGTGACATTTTGCCTGGGGAAAAGTCGTGGGGGACACAAAAGTTTTGTATAGATACTTAAGCACCATCTTGTTACAAAGAGAATCCAGTTTTGTGTGGCCCTAAAGAATAAAACTAGGATGGTGAATGGAAGCTACAGGATGACAGGTTTTAGTTGAGTATGAGGAGGAGTTTTCTAACAGTCTCAGCTATCCAGAGATGCCTCAGGAACAGAAAGGATTCTAGCAGTTAAGGGGAAGTTGGACCTTCAGTGATTCAGGGCTTACGAGGAATGTGTGCCAAAGCCAGAAGCTGATGAAAAGCTCCACTTTGTCCACTGTGAAAACTCTTTCTGATGGATCTTTCACACCCACTGGTAAAGCTTATAGTCCTTTTAGGTGTTTTAGTTCATTTGGAAAACATGGTAACTTAACCCTAAGTGATAGCTGGTGTTTGATCTTGGCTAACGAATCTTTTGTCCTAGAATATAAAACCCTTCACTAGCCAAAGTTTTTCAGTGTCCTTTAATGGCCTTTCCTGATCTATCTGATCTTTACACAAAATTGTTCCTTAGAACTTGGCTTTGTGCCTCTTTTCCCACTCTTTTACCCTTCATGAGTTCACACACCCCATGACTTTAAATACCACCTACACCTTAAAGACATACAAGTTTACATCTTCTGAGTTTGAAACCCATGTCTAGTTGTCTACTTAACATCAATATATGGATGTCTTAGAGGCATTTCAAAAATTCAACATCTTTAGTCTATTTTCTAGTTGTCTTCCAATGATACTCTTTCTCTTCTAGTTTCTTCATCTCAAGAAATGATACAATTAAATATTCATGCAAGATGTATGGAATTCTCTTTTGATAGATCCTTCACATTAATCCTTCTCACAAAGGTTCTACTTCTGGCAGATGTCTCAATTACATCTGCTTCTTTCCACCTCTACTTCTAACACCTTCACTAAGCCACCATTATCCCTGTCTGGGACCACAGTGATAAACCCTTAATTGCTTCCCCTGGTTCCACTTTATATCCCCATCCCCATTTATTTTTCACAGTTTAGTAAGAGGAATATTTTCTTTTTTTTTTTAATTTAATTTTAATTTTTCAGTGTTCCAAGATTCATTATTTATGCACCACACCCAGTTCTCCGTGAAATATGTGCCCTCCTTAATGCCCACCACCAGGCTCATCTAACCCAACACCCCCTCCTCTCCAAAACCCTCAGTTTGTTTCTGAATCCATAGTCTTTCGTGCTTCATTTACCCCTCCAGTCTCCCCCCAATTCACTTTTCCTAATGTCCTCCATGTTCCTTATGCTCCACAAGTAAGTGAAACCATATGATAATTGACTCTCTCTGCTTGACTTATTTCACTCAGCATAATCTCCTCCAGTCTCCTCCATGTTGATACAAAAGTAGTAAAAGGAAGGGCCATCTGTACCCCAAAGTTCATAGCAGCAATGGCCATAGTTGCCAAACTGTGGAAAGAACCAAGATGCCCTTCAACAGATGAATGGATAAAGATATGGTCCATATATATAATGGAGTATTATGCCTCCATCAGAAAGAGGAATATTTTCTGTTCTTTTGTATCTCATTAAAAAAGGAAAGAAAAAGAAAGGGAAGGGGAAAAAGGGGGAAGGGAAATGAAGAAAGAAAAAAAAAAGAAAGGAAAGGAGGGAGAAGGAGAGAGAGAAAAAAAGAAAAAAACTTTTATTTTGAAATAATTATAAACTCATAAAAAATTGGAAAATAATTCCAGAAAGGTCCCATTCAAGATAATATTTTAGAAGTGCATACCTTGTTATGTCACTGTCTTGCTTAAGGTCTTTTAAAGTTCTTCTCATTTTCTTAGGAAAGTAAACATTGCTATCATAGCCCGTAAATCCCAGCATGATCCCTGCTCTTCTGTTTCTTCTGTTTCTTCAACTTCCTTTTGATCTGCTCTCCCTGTCACTCATGGTGCTTTACTTACTCTGACTTTCTCTCTGTTTCTTGCCTATCAGAAATTCTTTCCAGCCTGATGTCCTTTGTCAGTGCTGTGCCCTCACCCTTCAACACGATCAGCACATTATTCACTAATCCCGCAATCTAAATCAGGTCCTGTTATGGTCTTTCAATTATGTCTCATTTTTCCTACATAATACTTATCATCATTATTTGCATAATGACTTGTTTAATATCTGCCTCTCTAACTGAATTGTAAACTGCCTTTTCATTGTTCTAATATGACTACCATGCAAATACTAGGTTCTTTACAATTTTCAAATCTAACATATCCAATGAAATCTAACATATCCAAAAGGAAGAGTTGTGGTTGCTATTTAGAATTTCTTCCTGAGGCCTGCAAGCTCTGTGATAACACTGAGCTGGACATGGATCCAAATATTAGTTCTGTCTATTAAAGATGTGGATCTTTGTCTCTTAATGTCACAAAACAAACTGAGGGGGGTCAGGGGGAGGAGGGTACAGAGAGAGTGGTGGGGTTATGGACTTTGGGGGGGGGTATGTGCTATGGTGAGTGCTGTGAAGTGTGTAAACCTGGCAATTCACAGACCTGTACCCCTGGGGCTTATAATACATTATATGTTTATAAAAAAATAAAAATAAATTTAAAAAAATGATGTGGATCTTTTATCGAGTTACTTAAATATATGGAACCTCAGTTCACTCACCCATAATAACATTAACTTTTATTGGTTGTTGCAAAGATTAAATGAGTAAGGGTTCAGTATAGTACTGTGGGTGAGCCTGTCATATCTTAGAAGCAGTGTTCAGTATAGTACTGTGTTCAGTGTAGTACCGTGGGTGAGCCTGTCATATTTTAGAAGCAGAGATTCTTAAAGTCTGCATGTAAGGAAAACAGGCACATGTATAGCGACACATATACAAAACCTCAATGACATAGTGTCTGAATATTCCTCAGAATACAGTGTATGCTTTCCTTTACTCTCCAAGTGATATTGCTCAGATATCTGATCCTAGATTGTCAGATTCTTTATACTGTACTTTTTTACTTTAAAAAATTTTTTTTTACTTTTATTAACATATAATGTATTATTAGTCCCAGGCGTACCTGTGAATCACCAGGTTTACACACTTCATAGCACTCACCATACCACATAACTTTCCCAATGTCCATAACCCCACCACCCTCCCCTTCCCCCCTTCCCCCCCCCCGTAACCCTCAGTTTGTTTTGTCAGATTAAGAATCTCTTATGGTTTGTCTCTCTCCTGATCCTATCTTGTTTCTTTTTTTCCTTCCTTACCCTCCAAACCCCCCACTTTGCCCCTCGACGTCCTTATAGCAGGGAGATCATATGATAATTGTCTTTCTCTGATTGACTTATTTCAGTCAGCGTAATACCCTCTAGTCCTATCCATGTTGTTGCAAATGGCAAGATTTCATTTCTTTTGATGGCTGCATAGTATTCTATTGTGTGTGTGTGTGTGTGTGTGTGTGTGTACCATATCTTCTTTTCCCATTCATCTGTTGATGGACATCTAGGTTCTTTCCATAGTTTGGCTATTGTAGACATTGCTGCTATAAACATTTGGATGCACGTGCTCCTTCAGATCACTACATTTGTATCTTTAGGGTAAATACCCAGTAGTGCAATTGCTGAGTCATATGGTAGCTCTATTTTCAACTTTTTGATGAACCTCCATACTATTTTCCAGAGTGCCTGCACCAGCTTGCATTCCCACCAACAGTATAGGAGGGTTCCCCTTTCTCTGCATCCTAACCAGCATCTGTCATTTCCTGACGTGTTAATTTTAGCCATTCTGACTGGGGTGAGGTGATATCTCATTGTGGTTTTGATTTGTATTTCTCTGATGCTGAGTGATATGGAGCACTTTTTCATGTGTCTGTTGGCCATCTGGATGTCTTCTTTACAGAAATGTCTGTTCACGTTCTCTGCCCATTTCTGGATTGGATTATTTGTTCTTTGGGTGTTGAGTTTGATAAGTTCTTTATAGATTTTGAATACTAGTCCTTTATCTGATATGTCGTTTGCAAATATCTTCTCCCATTCTGTCAGTTGTCTTTTGGTTTTGCTGAGTGTTTCTTTTGCTGTGCAAAAGCTTTTGATCTTGATGAAGTCCCAGTAGTTCATTTTTGTCCTTGCTTCCTTTGCCTTTGGCAATGTTTCTAGGAAGAAGTTGCTTAGGTCAAAGAGGTTGCTGACTTTGTTCTCCTCAAGGATTTTGATGGATTCCTTTCTCACACATGAGAGACATGAAAGACATGAGGTCTTTCATTCATTTGGAGTCTATTTTTGTGTGTGTTGTAAGGAAATGGTCCAGTTTCATTTTTCTGCATGCGGCTGTCCAATTTTCCCAACCCCATTTGTTGAAGATACTGTCTTTTTTCCATTCTTTCCTGCTTTGTCAAAGATTAGTTGACCATAGAGTAGAGGGTCTATTTCTAGGCTCTCTGTTCTGTTCCACTGATCTATGTGTTTTTGTGCCAGTACCATACTGTCTTGATGATGACAGCTTTGTGATAGAGCTTGAAGTCCGGAATTGTGATGCCACCAACTTTGGCTTTCTTTTTCAACATTCCTCTGGCTATTCGAGGTCTTTTCTGGTTCCATATAAATTTTAAAATTATTTGTTCCATTTCTTTGAAAAAAAAAATGGATGGGATTTTGATAGGAATTGCATTAAATGTGTAGCTAACTAGGTAGTATAGGCATTTTCACAATATTTGTTCTTCCAATCCATGAACATGGAACATTTTTCCATTTCTTTGTGTCTTCCTCAATTTCTTTCATGAGTACTTTATAGTTTTCTGAGTACAGATTCTTTGCCTCTTTGGTTAGGTTTATTCCTAGGTATCTTAAGGTTTTGGGTACAATTGTAAATGGGATGGACTCCTTAATTTCTCTTTCTCTGTCTTGCTGTTGGTGTATAGAAATGCACTGATTTCTGTGTATTGATTGTATATTGATTGTATATTGACACTTTACTGAATTCCTGTACAAGTTCAAAATTTGGAGTGGAATTCTTTGGGTTTTTCCACATATAGTATCATATCATCTGCAAAGAGTGATAGTTTGACTTCCTCTTTGCCGATTTGGATGCCTTTTATTTCTTTTTGTTGTCAGATTGCTGAGGCTAGGACTTCTAGTACTATTTGAATAGCAGTGGTGATAATGGACATTCCTGCCATGTTCCTGACCTTAGTGGAAAAGCTCTCAGTATTTCTCCATTGAAGATGATACTGTTTTTCATAGATGGCTTTGATGATATTGAGGTATTTACCCTCTATCCCTATGCTTTGAAGAGTTTTGATCAAGAAAGGATGCTGTACTTTGTCAAATGCTTTTTCAGCATCTATTGAGAGTATCATATGGTTCTTGTTCTTTCTTTTATTGATGTGTTGTATCACATTGATTGATTTGCGGATGTTGAACCAACCTTGCAGCCCTGGAATAAATCCCACTTGGTCGTGGTGAATAATCCTTTTAATGTACTGTTGGATCCTATTGGCTAGTATTGTGGTGAGAATTTTTGCATCTGTGTTCGTGAAGGATATTGGTCTATAATTCTCTTTTTTGATGGGATCTTTGTCTGGTTTTGGGATCAAGGCGATGCTGGCCTCATAAAATGAGTTTGGAAGTTTTCTTACCATTTCTGTTTTTGGAACAGTTTCAGGAGACTAGGAATTAGTTCTTCTTTAAATGTTTGGTAGAATTCCCCGGGAAGCTGTCTGGCCCTGGGCTCTTGTTTGTTGGGAGATTTTTGATGACTGCTTCGATCTCCTTACTGGTTATGGGTCTGTTCAGGTTTTCTATTTCTTCCTGGTTCAGTTTTGGTAGTTTATAGGTCTCTAGGAATGCATCTATTTCTTGCAGATTGTCAAGTTTGCTGGTGTATAGTTGCTTATATTATGTTCTTATAATTGTACTTCTTTGGTGTTTGTTGTGATCTCTCTTTCATTGGTGATTTTATTTATTTGGGTCCTTTCTCTTTTCTTTTTGATAAGTCTGGCCAGAGGTTTATCAACCTTATTAATTCTTTCAAAGAACCAGCTCCTAGTTTCATTGATTTGCTTTTTGTTTTGTTTTGTTTGTGTCTATTACATTGATTTCTGCTCTGATCTTTATTATTTCTCTTCTCCTTCTGGGTTTAGGCTTTTTTTTTTTTTCCCTGTTCTTTCTCCAGCTCCTGTAGGTATAGGGTTAGGTTGTGTATTTGAGAACTTTCTTGTTTCTTGAGAAAGTCTTGTATTGCTATATATTTTCCTCTCAGGACTGCCTTTGCTTTGTGCCACAGATTGTGAACAGTTGTGTTTCCATTATCATTTGTTTCCATGAACTTTTTCAATTCTTCTTTAATTTCCTGGTTGACCTATTCATTCTTTAGAAAGATGCTCTTTAGCCTTCATGTATTTGGGTTCTTTCCAAGTTTCCTCTTGTGACTGAGTTCTAGCTTCAGAGCATTGTGGTCTAAATATATGCAGGGAATGATCCCAGTCTTTTGATACTGGTTGAGACCTGATTTATGACCAAGGATGTGATCTATTCTGGAGAATGTTTCAGGTGCACTAGAGAAGAATGTATATTCTGTTGCTTTGGGATGGAATGTTCTGAATATATCTTTGATGTCCATCTGGTCCAGTGTGTCATTTAAGGCCTTTATTTCTTTGTTGATCTTTTGCTTGGATGATCTGTGCATTTCAGTGAGGGGAGTATTAAAGTCCCCTCCTATTATTTTATTATTGTCAGTGTATTTCTTTGATTTTGTAACTAATTGGTTTATGTAGTTGGCTGCTCCTAGTTAGGGGCATAGATATTTACAATTGTTAGATCTTCTTGTTGGACAGACACTTTGAGTATGATATAGTGTCCTTCCTCATCTCTTATTATAGTCTTTGGCTTAAAGTCTAATTGATCTGATATAAGGATTGCCACCCCTGCTTTCATTTGATGTCCATTAACATGGTAAATAGTTTTTCACCCCCTCACTTTAAATCTGTAGGTGTCTTTGGGTCTAAAATGAGTTTCTTATAGACAGTGTATTGATGGGTCTTTTTTTTTAATCCATTCTGATACCCTGTGTCTTCTGAGTGGGGCATTTAGCCCATTTACATTTCGGATAACTATTGAGAGATATGAATTTAATGCCATTGTATTGCCTGTAAGTTGACTGTTACTATATATTGTCTCTGTTCCTTTCAGTCTACTACTTTTAAGCTCTCTCTTTGCTTAGAAGACCCCTTTCAATATTTCCTGTAGAGCTGGTTTGGTGTTTATAAGTGCTTTTAGTTTTTGTTTGTCCTGGAAGATTTTTATCTTTCCTTCTATTTTCGATGATAACCTAGCTGGATATAGTATTCTTGGCTGCATGTTCTTCTCATTTAGTGCTCTGAATACATCATGCCAGTTCTTTCTGGCCTGCCAGGTCTCTGTGGATAAGTCTGCTGCCAATCTAATATTTTTACCATTGTATGTTACAGACTTCTTGTCTCAGGCTGCTTTCAAGATTTTCTCTTTGTCACTAAGACTTGTAAGTTTTACTATTAGATGATGGGGTGTGGACCTATTCTTATTGATTTTGAGGGGGATTCTCTGTGCCTCCTGGATTTTGATGCTTATTCCCTTTGCTATATTACGGAAATTCTCTACTATAATTCACTCCAATATACTTTCTGCCCCCCCATTTCTTCTTCTTCTGGAATCCCAATTATTCTAATATTGTTTCGTCTTATTGTATCATTTTTCTCTTGAATTGTCCCCTTGTAGTTCAGTAGTTGTTTGTGACTCTTTTTCTCAGCTTCTTTATTCTCCCTCATTTGGTCTTCTATATCACTAATTCTCTCTTCTGCCTCATTTCTCCTAGCAGTAAGAGCCTCCATTTTCTCTTGTACATCATTAATAACTTTTTTAACTTCACCTTGGTTAGACTTTAATTCTTATATTTCTCCAGAAAGGGCTTTTATTTCTCCATGTCTTTTTCGAGCCCAGCTAGCACCTTGAGAATCATCATTATGAACTCTAGATCTGACATATTACCAATGTCTGTATTGATTAGGTCTCTAGCCATCGGTACTGCCTCTTTTTTTTTTTTTTTTTTTTTTTTTTTTTTGTGGTGAGGTTTTATGCCTTGTCATTTTATCCAGATAAGAATATATGAATGAAGGAATAGAATCCTAAAAAAGTTGCAAAGACCCCAGAAAAATGTAGATTAACCAAATCAGAAGAGACCCCCAAATCGTGGGGAGAAGAAAGGGGATAAAAATAAGTTTAAAAAAATTTTTAAAAAAGAAAGAAAATTAAAAAATATAATATATATATTAGACTGGTGAATAGAAGAGAGCCACCCACCTGATTTGGGGAGTATTTTGGTTCCTTAGAAGAAACTACCTCCCAAAATTTTAAAGAAAGAAAAACACACACACACACACATACACACAAATAAGGGTAAACATGATGAAGGGGTGGAATATGACTGTAAAGATGAAAATTTTAAAAAAATTTAAAAAGGAGTTGATAAGATAATTTGGTTGGGAAAAGAAAGAAAAAGAAAGTGGAGAGAATTTGCTCAGGATGGAGACTAGAATAAACCCTGGGCTAGATTTACGGTATATTTTGATCTAGTAGAAGAAGTTGTATCCCAAATTTTTTTAGAAGAAAAAACCCTATGTGTATACAAAAGATAAAGTTAAATACCATGAAGGATAAAATATAAGTATAATAATAAAAATTCAAAAAGACTGTTTTTAAGAAAGGTATTGTTAAGATAAAGTAGTTAAAAAACATTAAAAGAGGAATGAGTAAAAGTTAAAAAATTAGAATAAGAAAAAAAATTAAAAAATTTAATTAACTTTGCAAGACTAAAGAACAGTGGGGAGAAAGCCATGAATTCCATGCTTTGCTTTCCCCTCCTCTGGAATTCCGCTGTTCTCCTTGATCAGTGAGCTTTGTCTTGGCTGGATATTCTTTTTTTTTTTTTTTTTAATTTTTTATTTTTTATAAACATATATTTTTATCCCCAGGGGTACAGGTCTGTGAATCACCAGGTTTACACACTTCACAGCACTCACCAATGCACATACCCTCCTCAATGTCCATAATCCCACCCCCTTCTCCCAACCCCCCTCCCCCCAGAAACCCTCAGTTTGTTTTGTGAGATTAAGAGTCACTTATGGTTTGTCTCCCTCCCAATTCCATCTTGTTTCATTGATTCTTCTCCTACCCACTTAAGTCCCCATGTTGCATCACCACTTCCTCATATCAGGGAGATCATATGATAGTTGTCTTTCTCTGCTTGACTTATTTCGCTAAGCATGGTACGCTCTAGTTCCATCCATGTTGTCGCAAATGGCAAGATTTCATTTCTTTTGATGGCTGCATAGTATTCCATTGTGTATATATACCACATCTTCTTGATCCATTCATCTGTTGATGGACATCTAGGTTCTTTCCATAGTTTGGCTATTGTGGACATTGCTGCTATAAACATTCGGGTGCACGTGCCCCTTTGGATCACTACATTTGTATTTTTAGGGTAAATACCCAATAGTGCAATTGCTGGGTCATAGGGCAGTTCTATTTTCAACATTTTGAGGAACCTCCATGCTGTTTTCCAGATTGGCTGGATATTCTTGCTGATCTTCTGGGGGGAGGGGCCTTTTGTAGTGATTCTCAAGGGTGTTTTCCCAAGGTGGAAATGCTCCACCCTTGCCATGTGCCAGGCCAAGTAATTTGTTCTGGTTAGCTCTCAGGAGCTTTTGTTCCTTGAACACTTTCCGCAGAGCTCTGGAGGACAGGAATGAAAATGGCGGCCTCCCAATCTTCATCCTGGAGGAGCCGGGAGCTTGGGGCCCCACTCATCAGTGCGCCCTCAGAGAAAAGCACTCAATCAATCCTGTCTCCCTGGTCTCTGGCCATGATCTGAGCTCACCCAGCCTGTGACTGAGTGTTTCTTTCTCTGGCACACAGCCCCATTTGTAGTCTCCAAACCCAGCAGATCCCTGCCCCTCTTCCATGGGTGTCTCTCTGGATCTGCCACATGTGGGGTCCCTGCTCAAAGAGCAGCGGTCCAACTGTGCCACGGATCACAGTTTAGAGTAACCCCAAACTGAGAGCTCACTCCTTGGGTCTGTCTTGGTAGCCGGCTTTCCTGCTCAGATACCTGCAAGCTGTGCTACACTCAGACACCCCGATCCTTCTGTGACCCCACAGGACCTGAGATCACACTATTGCTGCAAGAGCTCCACCCCCACTTAGCCTGTGGAGCAATTTCCCTCAGTGGAGCAGACATCTAAAAGTTCTGATTTTGTGCTCCACTGCTCCACTACTTGTTGGGAGCTGGCGCTGCCCTTTCCCGCCCCCCCACCCCTCCGCAGTCTTTCTTCTCATCATTTCAGATTCACTTCTCCGCATGTCCTACCTTTCAGAAAGTGGTCGAGTTTCTGTTTCTAGAGTTGCTGCTCATCCGTTGGATTTGTAGGTGTTCAGAATAGTTTGATAAAGTATCTGGCTGATCTCCTGCGACCTGATGTCGTCTTAGCCTGCTACTCCCCCACCATCTTGACCCCTCCTCCCTTTTTTACTTTTTTAAAGGTTGGTTTTAATATGTAAAATATAGCTTCAAGCTTCTTTTCCTCTTGCCTTCATCTGACTATGAAATACATGATAAACATAAATTCTCCTAGGCTAAGATTATATTCTATATTTCCAATCTAAATAAGCTTCTTTCTTTTAAAGAAGAATCTTAGAAATCATGACTTGTGCAGGGTTGTGTTAACTCTGGGGTACAGAGAAGACAATAAAACATCCAAAGATCTGGAAAATATGGCTGTATTAGTATATAGAAGCTAGTTTATGTCCCTGTCAATGAATTGATGATTCAGAGATATATTTTTAAATGATTGGGGTGATGGCAACAATATATTACTATCTGACATTAATTTATATTACTACTGTATTATTAACTGGTAATTATCAATTCATTATAGTAAATAGTAATCCTCTAATAATATCAACTCTATTAACTAATTAACATAAATATGGTCAATAATGATTATATCAATCACTATAACAAATATTTGTAGTAATCTATATTAGTATCAGATAAAGTAAAGGACAAAAAATTGTTGCTAAAGGCAAAGAAAGACACTTTCGTTTATGAAAGAGTCCATCAGATAATTGTTGATATGACAACTATCAGCACATATGCAGCTAACAAAGAGAGGCCCAAAATATATGAAACAAAAACTGAAAAAATTGAAGGAATAAATAGACAATTCAACAATAATAGAGACTTCACTATTTCCCTTTTCCTAATGGTCAGAGAAAGAAGGGAAAAGATCAGGAAAGAAATAGAAGCTTAAACAATACTATAAAATTAATAGGGAGAAAAGAATCTGTAGAATATATGACTTGAAACAATACACATGCTTTCCAAGTGCATATGAAATTTCTCCCAAAGTAGATCATATATTAGATCAGTGAAAAAAGCCTAAATAAATTTAAAAGAATTGAAATCACACCAAGTGTGTTCTTTAACCATAGTGAAATTTGAAATCAACAGAAGGAAATTTGGGAAATTCACAAATATATGAAAATTAAGCACACTTTTAAATAATATTACATAGAAAATCATTAGTAATCAAACCAAAGCTATTAGAAACAATAAGTAAGTTTGTAAGATACATGGTATATATACTGAAATCAGTTATATTTTATACACTAGCAATAAGCAACCCAAGAATGAAATTAAGAAAATAATTATATTTATATCAAGTTGAAAAGAATAAAACAATAAATTTAGGAAGTGTAAGACTTGCATACTTTAAAAAAAAAAAAGTCACTGAAATAAAGAAGACCTAATTGAACAGAAAGACATCACATGCTTATGGTTGAAAAATCTGAGTTCATTAAGATAGAAATGCTCCCCAGATATATCTATTGATTTAATGTAGTTTCTATCAAAATCCCAACTTCTTCTTCTTTTTTTTTTTTTTAAAGATTTTATTTATTTATTTTGAGAGAAGACAGTGAGAGAGAGCATGAGAGGCGAGAAGGTCAGAGGGAGAAGCAGACTCCCCATGGAGCTGGGAGCCTGATGCGGGACTCGATCCCGGGGCTCCGGGACCGTGACCCAAGCCGAAGGCAGTTGCCCAACCAACTGAGCCACCCAGGTGCCCCAAAATCCCAACTTCTTTCTGTAAAAATTAAGAGACTGATTCTAAAATCATATGAAAATTGCAAGGGGGCCCAGAATAGCCTAAACAATTTGGAAAAAGAAAAACAAATTTGGATGACTCACTGTTTCTGATTTTTAAAAATTTACTACAAAGCTGCAATAACCAAAGCAGTGTGGTACTGCTGTAGGTTGGACATATAGATCAGTTGGATAGAATAATGAATATAGAGATAAACTCATACATATGTCCAACTGATTTCAAGAACATTGCCAATATAACTCATTTTTTCATCAAATGGTGCTGGGACAACTGGATAGCCACATGGGAAAGGATGAGGTTGGACCTCTCTCATACAACATTGATAAAAATCAACTCAAAATGATCTAAGGAAGCGTTAAGACTACAAAACACTTAAAAGAAAACAGAGGTATAAATCTTCATGACCTTGGATTAGGCAATGTTTTTCAGATATAACACCAAAAGCATGATAAACACCAGAAAAAAATAAATTAATTAAACCTCATACAAAATGAAAAAAAAAATTGGAAGTGAAAACTTTTGAGTTTCAAAGAATACTCAACAAATTGAAGAGATACCCTACAGAGTGAAGGAAAATATTTGCAAGTAACATGTATGGTAAAGATCTAGTATCCAGAATATATAAAGAACTCTCACAACTTAGTAGTTAAAAGGCAAATATCCCCGTAAGGAAAAAAAAAATGGATAAAGCTTTTGAACAGGTATTCCTTCAAAGAAGTGCAAATGACCAATAATTGTATGAAGACATTCTCAGAATCACTAGTCATTAATAAAATGTTAACAGCCTAAATCAAAACCACGCTGAGATGCAATTTTTAACCCACTAGGATGACTGTCATAAGAAAGGCAGAAAATGTGAGTAAGTATGGATAAGGTTGTGGGGAAATCAGGCCTCATACATTTCTGGTAGAAATGTAAAAAGAAGCAGATGATTTGGAAAAGAGTTAATTAGTTTCTCAATAAAGATAAATGTAGGGTTTCCACATGACCCTATTTATATACTTAAGAGATAAAAATATGTGTCTGTACAAATACTTGTACACAAATACTTATAGTAGCATAATTCACAATAGCCAAAAAGAGGAAACAATTCACATATTCATTAACGGATAAATGAAGAAAGAAATTTGGTATATGCAAACAATGGAACAGTATTCTGCCATAAAAATGAAGTATTGATTCAAGCTACAACATGGATGAACCTTAAAATATGCTACGTAAAGAAGCCATACACAAAAGACCATAGATTGTGGATTCCCTTCATATGAAATGTCCAAAAAATACGAAAATCCATAGAGAAAGAAAGTAGACTAGCGTTTGCCAGAGGCTGGGAGACAATGTGAGGAGTGATTGCTAGTGAGTAGGGGGAACCAAATGGAATTTGTGGGTAATGAGAATGTCCTGGAATTAGATAGTGATGATGTTTGCATGATCTTGTGAATATGATAAAGCCCACTGAATTATACATTTACTTAAAAGGTTTTTTAATTGAAGTATAGTTGACACATAATATTAGTTTCAGATGTTCAACATAGTAATTCAACAATTGTATACAATATAATTGTATTACAATATTATTGACTACATTTCCTATGCTTTGCTTTTCATCCCTATGACTTAGTTATTTAAAACTAGAGGTTTGGGGGTGCCTGGGTGGCTCAGTGGGTTAAAACCTCTGCCTTCGGCTCGGGTCATGATCCCAGGATCCTGAGATCGAGCCCCACATCAGGCTCTCTGCTCAGCAGGGAGCCTGCTTCCCTTCGTCTCTCTGCCTACTTGTAATCTCTGTCTATCAAATAAATAAATAAGTAATCTTTAAAGAAAATAAAATAAAACTAGAGGTTTGTATCTTTTAAGTTCTTTCCCCCATTTCGCCCAGCCCCCAGTCCCCTCCCTTTTGGCAACCCTAGTTTATTCTCTGTATTTATGAGGCTATTTCTTTTTCCCTTTTTCTTGTTTTTTTTTTTTTTTTTTAATTTGTTTGTATACCTTAAAAGGGTGAGTTTTGTGGCATGTGAATTATATTCCATATTTTTTTAAAGATGTGATAAACAAAAAAATATGCCAATATACATCTATCCTCTTTCCTGTACTGGATACTGTTTCAGCATTATCTCAGTACATCCCCCGACATACACTATTTAATATAGGCTGAATGTTTGGTTCAGGAAGATGAAGTGTCATGCCTAGAGTCATACCAGTCATTCTAGTAAATCACAGAACTATTTCAAATACTATTCCATTTGATTCCTTAGTATGTTTAATAAAACAAATTGATCCTGAAAGCTGATAAAAATTTAGTTAATGCTTAATAGATTCAGTCAGAGCAACCAAGCATATTTGTAGATGTGGACGGCATGGCCATCAATTATATGTGTATTTCATAAACATTATGTACTTCTCAGGTATAAGTGCCCTGTATATTTAGCATATACTTGTTAGGATCAAGAAGTGTCCATCGATTCCGTCTCTGGGATATCAGTGAGTAACTCACATCTGTTTCTTACTGTTGCAGAGCCTGTAGTCTGATATTATCGATCCCCTCTTAGATGTCAGGTAGTATACTAGGTTTCCAAGAAGCAGAAGAGGGTTGGAGGCTTGGGTGAGGAATAGAGACATTTGTATTTCCTCTCCTTGGTGGTGGTTGATATGTTTGCTTGTAATTAAAACCTTGCAAAGGTGACACTGTGCTACACTTCCCCCATGTCTCCTTTCTTTTTTGTTGGGTTTATCATTCATGGGTGGAAACACGTTGGCTTGTAGCTTTGAGCAGTTCAACAGAACTTGATTTAAATAGAAACATGTCTGTAAAAAATAATTTTCTGTCAACAACATGCTGTCACTTTCCAAAGAAAACATGACTGCTTATAGACAGACTGTGAATACCCAAGGCAGAATTTGGCAAGGGCCTTTAGCTCACATCTAATTCTAAAAAGTATTATGGCATCTTAAATAATTTCAGTTTTATATTTTACATGGGAGATATTACCTCAGGTGGATGATTCCCGTGAGGGCCACCCTGGGCCATTTTTTATGTACCGATTCTGAGTCACCAATTCCCTTTCATTTTGAGCTCTTTATTTCCTTATTCTCCCCTAGAGAATCAGAAACTTGGAATTTGTTTGTTTGATAGCTTGGCTGTTTCCTTGCTCAGCTAAATTTTGTGTAGTGTGTTCCAAATATTCTTTAAGAGTCCAAAAATGAAAAAAAAATGGTTTGGCCAATATGATACTCAATTATGTATCATGAATTAGATAGAAGGTCTAAGGCTGCATGTACCAAAGCATATTGACTTGAAATTGACGTAACAATAGAGCAAGTTACTCTATCCAAAAAAAAAAAACAACACATGGGTTTCAGAGGGAAGGCAGATTCTAGGCAAGCCGTCAACAAAGGTTTAATGAACCCATCAACGATCTAGGTTGTTCTGCTGTGTCAGCTCTGGCCTCATTCCAAGACTGGTTCTTCTCATGGTTGCAAGATGATTGTCAATAGCATTTCTTTGCCTGCAGTCCGACAGAGTCAATGTAGGAAACATATTATCCTCCCCCCACCACTGTCACCAATCAGTAATAATTGCCAGAGGAAAACTTGGTTTAGACTAATCTGCCTTTATCCCTGGGCCTGAGGCAACCTAACTCTGGGTTATATGTTTTATGCCTAAAGAAGAAGTTTGAGTAGATGGTCAAAAGTCTATGCCATTTATGGTTTGATTCTTTATCTGAAAACAGGGTAAAGGATTTAAAATTTGTATTGTTTGGATTATAAGATCTTCATATGTAAGTGTAAGGAGGAAACTATTAAGTTTAAGTCTACTTAGATGTAGTTAATATTAAACTTAGTATTGAGTTGGAGTTGGGAAGAAACCAGGTTGAATCCATAGGATCTTTTCCTTTTGAAGCTCAAGAGACAGTATAGCAGGATAGTTTGGCTTGTTTTGAAATCACAGAGTTCAAATATGCTTGTACCTCTTATGATCTGTGTCGCTGTGGGCCAGTACTTTATAAATCTTATTGTTCACATCTGTATAAAGGAGGAAATGGCATCTAACTCATTAAGTTGACGTTTGACTATTGTCAAGTCGCTGGCACATGAAATGTTTTCCCATTTTCCCTAAGGACTGGATCAAAAAATCAGTCTTTAGTTTCAGAATCCTCTATTATGTGTGTTTGACAGGTAGCTAGCCTTCCTGGGTTTTATGTAAAGAACTTCATATGAAACCCACATGGTCCCTTTACCAGAGCTGTGCTTTCCACTGGCTTCATGAAAGATCTTCTTCGTCATCACTAGCAAAAATCCACCAGGAGAGTGGATTTTTCTCGTATCACAAGGACAGTAAAACATGGACTATGTCCAGGCTCTCCAGTGTTTGCTACAGTAATATCAGGGTGGGAGAGGAGTGCAGTGAAAGTAAAGCTCCCGTTGTAAGGTGGGTGTCATGTTGACATGCCCAGAAGGCTTTGTGCCTCAGATATCTGTGGGAAGCAAAAAGTGGCCAGACTTCAAATTATGGAATGTATACTTGAAAGAAGATGCTTTGCAACATGACCCCAGAGATATGAACTAATATCTTTTCTTTGCTTATTCATTCAGTTTAAAATAACAAAGGCAAAATTTTTGTCCTGCAACTGTGTTAATTTTGTCAGTTCTTTTATAATTTATTTAAAAATATTAGTTGGTCTGAAATATCTGTGGTGATATAAAGTTTTGTGTTTTGTTTGGTTTGGTTTGACTCTGTACCCTCAAACCAGTTTCCAGTTTCTAGAGAGGAAAAAAAAAGGTTGACTTTCCATGGTGGCTTATCAGTTCATTTATTTTGCAAACAGTCTTTTGAATTAAGTCAAATAAAACTAGGTATTAGTTAGTAATTACTTAAAAGTGGTTTAAGTAGCCATTAAAAAAAAAATCTCTCTAATCCTCCACAACATCAAAGCTTTTTTGTGCAAGTGGTTTGCTTTTACTGTGACATACTGAAAATGTTCAGCTGGATAAGAGACGTCAGAAAGAAGGCATCCTGTGATTTAATGCAGGGAGATGCTCATGAAGGTATGGAAGAGCACAGTCTCTGTTCCTCAAATCAAACCCTCTATACAACTCATTTGGATTACAAGGATCCATACAGAACTGAACTCAGTGGCACCCACTGCTTCCCATTCCATTTTGTAGATATATATTTATATAGACTTGTCTCATTCTGTTATCAGCACCACTTGTTATTTGCAGTAAAATATTTATATTCCCCTGCCCTCTGCTTGTTTCCTAGCAATACATGTAAGAACATTAAAGATTGATTGTTTAATATTATAACTGCATAAATCAGCTAAAACGTTATCTTTTACAATTGAAAAATTGAAATGTGTGTGTGGGGTGTGTGTGTGTGTGTGTGTGTGTGTGTGTGTGTATGTGTGTCTATTCACAGGAAAAATTGGGAGGAAATGGTACAAGGTTTAAAAGTATAAAAAAATTAAAAGTATAAATTTAAATGAAAAGGAGTGCTTACCAACATATGTTAAAATATAGGTGAACCTTAAAAACATTATGCTTTATGAAAAGAATAAGTCACAGAAGATCATATATTATATAATTCTATTTATAAAAAATATCCAGAATAGAAAATCTGTAAGAACAGAAGATATAACAGTGGTAGCCTAGGGCTAGGTGAATGGAGATATTGGGGGTCTTGGCTAAGGGGTATGAGGATTTTAGGGAGTAGTGACCATATTCTAGATTCAGTTGTAGTGAAGTTTCCCTGAATCTAGGACTATATTAAAAGCCATTGAACTGTATAGAATTAGAATGTAGAAAATAAAACTTTATAATTTAATAAAGTAATTAAAAATAAAATTATTGAAGCTTTACGAAAATGGAATCATTTAAAACAATTTAACTTTTGTAAAGGCAAAACAAATTCTGTCTGTGGGTGAAAGTCAACCTTCAGAGGTCAAAATTGCAATACATTCTCTAAAGACCAGCAGAAGTTTCACTCATGGTTTTATTGATTTCTTCAGGAAATGGAGACTAGATCTGGTCATTCGGGGGCTTCAATGAGACACTCTCAAGTGATAGGAGAAATGTAGAAGTCTGACTCTATCATTGTACAAAAAATATAAGAAGAGGTATGTTCAAAGGAACAAAAATCTGGCAGGAAAGAAAAAGAAGGTTATTGAATCTTTGGATGGAGTCTTCAAAAAAAGTTCTAAAGAGAGGAGTAGAATCTTTGGATCAATGACTATGTGTGAGCTTCTTGTTCAGGTAAAGTTAGGACAATCTAATCTAATCCTTATATATAGATTTATTTATTGATTTACTTATAATTCTATAACACCATGGATGAGAAAGCTAAACCTTGACTCCAATTACATAGCTAGAAAGTGGAAAAGCTAGGATTCAAATCAAGGTTTTCTGACTGACCCAGGAGTTCCTTTCTTCTCTTAAAACTTCAGTTGATGGTCTGTGGCTATTGGCAGTGTGGGATCAGCATGTACAGATTTGGGCTCTGAATCTGTCTTCCTGTGTGATCTTCATTCACATCTCAGACTCACTTTCCTCTTATATAAAAGTTAGACCTTTGCCTTAGATAATTTTAAAGGTCTCTCCCAAGTCTAATAAGTGAGTGTTATGCAGCATGCTGCTACAAAAGTGTTACATTTCAGATTGGCTAGAGCTTTTCATCACTGGTGGTTTAAATTGCCTTAAGGATTTAAGACACACTTTCAAGTAATAAAGCCATTTAGGCAATTTAAATCTGCATTAACTATGAGCTTTTGTCTACTGAGCTACTTGAGGATGCTTTTTGGTTTTTGTTTTATTTTTTGTTTTGTTTTGTTTTTTGTGGAAAACTGAGCACTACAGAATTTTCTTAAGGGGGATCTTATCCAAGCTTATGGGATGCAGACACAAAAGTGATATGGTGAATAAAATCTGAATAATAGCATTTTTTTCTTGAGGAATGAAGTAATGATTAGAGACAGATTGGTAATATAAACCACAGAGGTTGCCCAAAATGAAAATTTGCAAGGTCAGCTCCTAGAGGTGATGTAAGGAATTTATTCCTGGTACACAACTGTATGTGGGTAGATCCTGACCAACAGTAAATGAGCTTGCATAGTAGCTTGCTTTTAACTTAGATGAAAAGCATTCTGGCTCCTAGATGAGGCACGTTCTGTGTTTCAGATTTCAAAAAGAAAAGAATTTCATTTCACTACTTGATATAAAGAATTTTTATATTGACAAGCCTAACTGGTTTGTAAGAGAATTTGAAGTGATTCTGATAGGGAAAATGGTGGTATCAAACTGGTTAAAACTGAAGAAACTCCCTGTGATCTCTCACACTTTTTATTGAAATAGCATAACAACATTTGCTCCATGAAATTCCAGTTAGTAATAAACTGTTTAAATACTTGCAATAATATACTGAAATGGTGATCTTAATGTTTTAAAAACTTGTGTCAACTTCTTTTTTTCCTCTCATACTAAGTCTTTTTTAATAGACGGGAAAGAATTCTTTTCAAAGTTTGTGGGTATGTCTAAAACAAGATTACTTTTACTCCAATGGTCTGCTTATGTGAGATAATCCAACCTACACTCTTTTCATCCAAGAAAATTAAAGGGAGTGGCCCAGTAGGGGGTTAGCTTTATCATGCTCTCAAGTTTTACTGTTAACAAACTCCTAACAGTTCTAATTGGGGAATTTAATTTTATTGGAGACCTGCTGAGGGACAAACCATCCATTAGGTTCCTTTTTCATGAGTTGATGAACCCTAGCTTAGAAGAAGGGTGGGGTGCTTTGTGCCATTTCCAGCGGCCATGCAAAACCAAATCAGAAAGGTGTTTCCTTTAAACAGTTCACTTCAACAGAGCTACAGAGGAAAAAACACTGTCTAACTCTTCGAATAAAAGTATGCACATGCCTTAAGGGCTTGTATCTTCATTGCTCAAATCCTTACCCCTTAACGGTTTTTTCTTTCACTTCTCTGTCCTGAAACTGTGTGATAACTTACCCAGAAAGTCTTCTTATGGAATTTGACTTTACATTAGAACAACTTGGCAATATTTGCACAGCAGCTGGAAGAAAGGTCTTTTCTGAGATGTACAAAGAGGTGGAGCGTGTGTGGATCACTGATTAGACAAGGCAAACAGGCACAGAATGTAAGAGGGATGGAATAGAACGGAACATATGTCAAAGAAAGTCATTTGACCTGTATTTACACTCCAGCAGAAAATAGAAAATAGTAGGCAGATTGAGATTTCACAGTAAAGTATGGTAAAAGAATTCTACTTAAAATTGCAGTTACAGCTCTGACTGTTGACTTCTTATGATGACATTGGCAAAATGCAAAATGTCCTCATATCCCTATGCTGTGGTAACTTTGACATTTCTAAAGCTTCCTGAATTCCTTACAGAAGTTTCCATAGAAACCTAAAGACACATTCTTAGAAACAGGTGAATTAAAAATGTCCTGTTTTGAATCAGTAAGTACCATAGAAGAAATGACAACTTATATATATGAAAAGTTGTCTTTCAAAAATAGTTTGGTGTAAACATGAGAGACATGAAATTTCATTATTAAGAGGGATAGTACTATTCACAGAAATTACTAGCAAGTACTTAATATTTTACAGAAGCATCATGTCCATTACTTAATTGTTTCTGATCAGAAGTCCCATGACTATTATATCTGTTCTTTTATAATCTCTGTTTTATGGAAGTGTAAGTTGATACTTGGCTGAAGTAAGTCATCTCCATTTGTATACCAACATTTTTCTTTCTGTCAGATTTGCTGAAAGTATGCAAGTAACTGTTGATGTGGAACTGGATTCAAATTTCACTTAATGAAACCATTCTATGCTAAGACTAGTAAATAAACAAGCACACAAACAAACAAAAAACTCTTTTTAAAAAAAAAAGATTTTATTTATTTATTTGAGAGAGAATGAGAGAGAGAGAGAGAGAACATGAGAGTGGAGAGGTCAGAGGGAGAGCAGACTCCCTGCGAGCAGGGAGCCCGGTATGGGATTAGATCCTGGGACTTCAGGATCATGACCTGAACTGAAGGCAGTCGCTCAACCAACTGAGCCACCCAGGCACCCCCAAATAAAAAACTCTTAAGGCATTTAGGAAACACAAGAGGATGACCAATGTGGAAAAAACTTTTTTATTCAGAGCAGAATTTTATGACTGAAAGAACCTGGAAAGGTTATTCTGAAATTTTCCTATCATTTCTTTTCATATTGAAGAGAATGTGGTCACTCTTGTGATGAATAGTTTCCACATGTGTCCCTGTATAGAGCAGTCCTTTGGATATCACTGGTTGAATTATCTTGGAGGAGATCATATTATACTTATGTAATCAGTGGGAATTTAAGTAATTACTATCTTTCTGGAGATTTTTTAAAATTACAACTATTTTTCTAAAATCTTGGACAAAGAAATTTGTAATATGCGTCTCTGAAGAGATTTAATTTTCCCCATTATTTCTAAGTAATCATTTATGCATATGTACATGTTCTTTCCAGACAAGTTTGGTTCTTTCAGAAACCAGGGAGTGGAATTCTGGAGAGATGGTGACCAAAGTGGCATCATTTCTGAAGCTCTCTAAAGCCCTACATAAAAACAGATTGTGCCAATAAATAACAAAACCAAAACCCCTGACAGCATTTACAACAAAATGAGGCGAAAGACATCCCATACATTCCAAAATATACATGGGTGAAGATAGCCATCAATAACCATGGGACATGTGGGGTGATGATGGGGTAGAAGGAAACAGTGTAGTGTCTGATGATCATGAAAACCCTGAGAATAGAGAAATCCCAAAGAACCAGCTGGCATGCAGGAGGACCAGCCTGTGAACAGCAGCTGATGCCAACAGGGTTTTGTCTTCTGCATTTTATCTTCTGGATGAAGAACAGAAAGTCTCAGAGCAGTGGGAGCTCCCATGGGTTATCCAAAGTTATCTTTCAGGGTTCCCATCTAGGATAGGATCTCAAACTGAGGAGAAGCTACCATTCAGGCATGAAATCAAAATTGAGGACAGACAGAGTAGAGAAAAAGATAGAGAAGGTCTAGATCTAAGTAGGAGGGAACAGAGCTAGGATAGCCCATAGTGAACTGCCATATTTTTGAACATAGGATCCATGGATTGAATGAGCAAGCTTTGTGACGTTAGAAACCATATTCTGAGCCATGCTTCCTGCAAAAGTTCAGGTTCCCTCCCCCCAAAAAAAGTTCAGACCAATAAATTTGCATAAAAATACTTAATAGAAAATTATTTTGAAATCAAATTATCATAAGAAAAAAGATAATGAGCAAAAAAAATTAATAATCAAACATGCCAGAAATACTTTTCCACAGACAAATTGGAAGTGTAACATTTTATTTAATAATGAGGCAAAAGGCATTAAGGAAATGATGCAAGATGTGAAAGAATAACAAAATCAGAATTTTTCTAAATGTCTCCATTTTTCTAAGGTTGCAGTGAAGTAGCTTTGTGCTTAAACAACATATATGATAAACCACAAATAAAAGAGGCAGAGATTGGGGAGTACATACAAAATATTTTAATTTTTCTTAGGAATGTGATTATCAATGTAGAAGAAACGTGGTACAGATGTAAGATATAAAAGCAGAGTAAAATCCTGTAGCCTTATGTTTTAAATAGAAGAATTATATGAACTCAAAATATATTTTAAATTTAATAACAATATATATATCTTATATATTATTATAATCATAGTAATTATGATTATTAATATATATTAATTATATGTATATACAGTTGAACCCTGAACAACAAAAGTGTTAAGGGCACTGACCCCCTGCAACAGTCAAAAATTAGTGTATAACTTTTGACTCCCAGAACTTGACTATTTATAGCCTACTGTTGACAAGCAGCCTTACTAAGAATATAAATAGATAACTTATATATATTTTGTATGTCATATGTATTATCAACCATATTCTTATAATTAAATAAGCCCAAGGAAAGAAAATGTTAAGAAAATCACAAGGAAGAGAAAACATGTTTACAGTACTGTGTCAAAAAAATATCTGTATAAGGGGACCCGTGCAGTTCAGATCCATGTTGTTCAAGGGTCAACTGTAGTAAGGTATGTTATAATAGCATATACCTTTATTTTATATAATGTGTGTGTGTGTGTGTGTGTGTGTGTGTGTGTGCCCTTACTGGTCCTGAAAAAGATCTCAAACTTTGATCAAACCAGTAACACTGAGCATGTTAAGAGTCAAGATTATGGTTTTTAGAATACCATTTCCCACTATAAGACATTAAGAATTCTTGGGTATATAACTGATTCTATGTCTCAGGCAGAAAATATAAAGGATGAAAGAGGAAGCCATGAAAACTGCTAAAGTCACATCAGATGGACTCAGGAACCTATAGTGTAGAGGGACCCACAGGCCAAAGATGAGATCATTTGACCTTTAATGGGGATAATTCAACTGACCAAACCAACTGGCTAAATTAAATATATTTAAATTCACAGATTGATAATGATGTGCTTGTGTGTATACATACATATGCAGGCATTCTTCATTTTACTATATTTGGTTTTATTGTGATTCACAGAGACTGTATTTTTTGTTGTTGTTGTTTTGTTTTTACAGCTTGAAGGTTTGTGGCAACCTTGCATCCAAGAAATCTGTCAGCACCATTTTTCCAATAGCATTTGCTCACTTTGTGTCTCTGTGTTACATTTTGGTAATCCTCACAATAGTTCCAATTTTCATTATTATTATACATGTTATGGTGATCTGGGATCAGTGATCTTTGATGTTACTATATTAATTGTTTTGGGACACCACAACAAGGCCCATGTAAGATGATGAACTTAGTCCATATATACTGTGTGTGTTCTGACTGCTCCACCAACCAGCCATTCCCCATCTCTCTCCTTCTCCTCGGGCCTCCTATCCCCTGAGATACAATATTGAAAATAAGCCAATAAATGACCCTACAATGATCTCTAAGTGAAATGGACAGATGAAATGTAAAGTCACACATCTCTCACTTTAAATCAAAAACTAGAAATGCCTTGCAACAAATAGCCAAGTTGTGAATGTAAAGGAAAAGTTCTTCAAGGAAATTAAAAGTGCTAGTCCAATGAACATATGAATGATAAGAAAGTGAAACTGCTTTATTACAGATATGGAGAAAGTTTTAGTGGTCTGGATGGAAGATCAGAACAGCCATAACATTCCCTTAAGCCAAAGCCCAATCCAGACAAAAGTCTTAACTCTCTTCAGTTCTGGGAAGGCTGAGAGAGGTGAGGAAGCTGCAGAAGAGAAGTCTGATGGTAGCAAAGGTGGTTCATGAGGGTGAAGCTGTTTCCAATAACATAAAAGTGCAAGGTAAAGCAGCAAGTGTTGATGTAGAAGGTGCAGCAAGCATTCCAGAAGCTCTAGCTGAGATCATAATGAAGGTAGCTACATTAAACAACAGATTTTCAATGTAGACAAAACGTCTTCTATTGGAAGACGATGCTCTCTGGGACTTTCATACTTAAGGAAAAGACAATGCCTGGCTTCAAAGGACAGGCTGACTCTCTTTGGGGCTAATACATCTGATGACTTGAAGCTGAAGCCAGTGCTCATTTACTATTCTGAAAATCCTAGGGTTCTTAGGAATCATGCTGAGAAGACACTGCCTGAGCTCTATAAATGCAATAATAGATGTTGGACGATAGCACATCTGCTTACAACACAATTTACTAAGTATTTTAAGGCCACTGTTGAGACCTGTTGCCCCGGGGCGGGGGCGGGGGGGAGGGTTACAAATACTTGGCAATGCACTTGGTCACCCAAGAGCTCTACTGGAGATGTACAGCAAGATTATTATTGTTTTTATGTCTGCTACCACAATATCCATTCTGCAACCCACAGATCAAAGAGTCAATTTAGAGGTGCCTGGGTGGTTCAGTCAGTTAAGCATCCAGCTCTTGATCTCAGCGCCATGAGTTCAAGCCCCCACCCCAAAATAGATTCATTTTGACTTACGAGTCTTTTTTTTTTTTTTAAAGATTTTATTTATTTATTTGACAGAGAGAGAGAGAGAGATCACAAGTAGTCAGAGGCAGGCAGAGAGAGAGGTGGAAGCAGGCTCCCTGCTGAACAGAGAGCCTGATGCGGGGCTCAATCCCAGGACCCTGAGATCATGACCCGAGTCGAAGGCAGAGGCTTTAACCCACTGAGCTACCCAGACACCCATCAAGTCTTACTATTTAAGAAATACATTTTGTAAGGGTGATTTCTCTGATGGATCTGGGTAAAGTCAATTGAAAACCTTTTGGAAAGGATTTGCCATTGTAGATACCATTAAGAACATTCATGATTCATGGGAAGAAATCAAAATATCAGCATTAATAGAAGTCTGGAAGAAGTTGATTCTTAGCCTTCTGGATGACTTTGAGGGTTTGAGACTTGAGTGGAGGAAGTAACTGCAGATATGGTGGAAAGAGCCAGAGAACTAGAATCAGAACTGGAGCTAAGAGATGTGACTGAATTGCAGCAATCTCATGATAAAACTTAAATAGATGAGGAGTTGCTTTTTTGGATTAGCAGAGGAAATGGTTTCCTATGATGGAATCTAGTCCTAGTGAAGTTACTGTGAAGACTGTTGAAATGACAACAAAGGATTTAGAGTGTTACATAAATTTAGTTGATAAAGCAGCAGGAGGGGGTTGAGAGGATGGACTTCAGTTTTGAAGAAAGTTCTATGGTGGGTAAAATCCTTTCAAAGAGCATCACATGCTAAAGGGAAATCACTTGTAAAAGGAGGAGTGAGTCATGTGGCAAACTTTATTACCTTATTTTAATAAATTGCCACAGTGACTGTAATCTTCAGGAGCCATCCATATGGAGGCAAGACCTCCCACCAGCAAAAAAAAAAAAAAAAAAAAAAAATTTACAGCTAATGAACACTCAGATGATGCTTAGCATTTTTTACCAATAAAGTATTTTTTAAATTGAAGTATGTACTTGTTTTCATACTAAGTGTGATGCTACTTCAAACTTCGTATGCTACAATATAGTGTGAACGTAACTTTTATATGCACTGGAAAACCAAAACATTCAATTTAACTTGCTGTATTGCAATACTCTCTTTATAGCAATGGTTCAGAAAAAAACCTGCAATACCTCTGAGGTATACTTGCATTAACTGACTTCTTTTGGAGAATGATAGCTATTCAGTTATTTATGTTGAAAGTGGATAAATAGGAAGAATCAAGCATTCTACTCTTGTACAGAAAATGTACCCCTGGTTAACCAAATGAAGATGAGGAGAAGCATCTCTATAAAATATCCCTATTAGTGAAAAAGCACAATGGAATTAGAATATTGTCACCTTGCAATTCCCAGTGAACTGCTGGACCTAGGTATTAAGCATCAAAAGGCACTAACATAACAAAAGAAAGAACTGGACATTAGGCATCTCATGATATACCGTCTATAGTCTTTTAAAATAGGGATACAGTCCATATACAAAGTATTTTACCCTTTTAAAGTCTAAAATCTAGTGGTGCTTAGTATATTCACGAAATTGTGAATCATTATCATTTTCTCATTCCATGACATTTTTAGTACCCTAACAAAGCTACCATCCAATAACAGTCATTTGGCACCCTTTTCCAAAAACTCAGAAACCCCTAATCTATGTTCTGTCTCTAGAGATTTGCCTATTTCGGATATTTCATGTAAATGGTATCGTACAATATGTGGCTTTTAGCAACCAGCTTTTTTTTCATTCAGCATAAATATTTTCAAAGTTTATCCGTGTTGTAGAATCTGTTCAGTACTTTGTTCCTTTTTGTGGTTGAACACTGTTCCACTGCATAGATATACCACATTTTGTTAATCCACTCATCAGCTCATGGATTTTTTTTTTCTACTTTTTTGGCTATTATAAATAACCTTCTGTAAGTGTTATAAGCATTTTTTTTGTATACCTATTTATGTAGACTTATGTTTTTAATTCTCTTGAGTATGTAAATAGAAGTGGAAATATTGGGCCATATGAAAACTCTACTTTTAACTTTACTGAGGAACTGCAAACTATTTCCCAAAATGACCATAAGAATTGAACCTGATTCTGATCAGGTTCATCCAGATGCCCATTTGTAGGAAGTGCAAAGGACAGAGAAACTTGTTGACCTACACCACGTTGGTACAGTGGACAAAATCCAGATTGTGAGAAAGTGGCCCAGTTAAATGATTTGGGTTTGTCAACAGGTCAGTTATGGGGAAAGAAGTGGGATGGTGGAGGATCCTAGAGCAAGAGACTGGAAAGACACATCAATCTTTAAAAGAAGTGCAGAGTAAACGACATGCCTAGAGATGATAAAGAAATGAAAAGATCGTGTCTAAGTGAATTGAGATACTCTGCAATGTAGTGATTCTTAGTCAAGAAAGTAAGTCCACATCAGTTTCTTAGAGACTATGAAAAGTTGTAGTCATCAGTTTTATTTAAGTCTTTCTCTACTTATATACCTTGGTCTTTGAGTTATTTACTTGAAATGTCTGGTAGCTATTGTTATATTTTCTTTTTTACTTGTATGTATTTTTTGTTTGCATCTCTTTCATTTATATGTATTTATCTATGTTTTCTTGTGACTTCAAAGTAACCAGTTTTAAAACCCAATCCTATATGTCCATGCTCGCTTTGCTCTCATAAACAATAACATGAAATCAATTCTGGTGTGGTTAGGTGAGGCAAATCCCATGTATCAGAAACATCATCTTTACCCCAAAACCACAAATAATGATATGTCACAGAATCAACCTGAATGTAATGGTCCCTGTGGAAAATAGAGGTTAAGATTTAGGTGAGTCCTGTTGTTTTTGAAAAGTAACGCTATTCAAACCTGAATATTAAAAAAATCATTAGGGGAAGTAAATTTAAAAATCAGTCAGTCAATCTCAACCATGTGTCCTGCTTGGAAAGATAGATTTAGAAATTCCAGGTTTTAAAGCTTGGCTGTGACTTAGGAAGAAACCTATTTTCTCTGAGAAAATGATACTCGACTAGATCTTTCTTTCTCATTCTAAGTTTTAAACTGTTACTGTTCTCCGTAAACTGGTTTCTTCTGTGGCAGCTGGAAAGAGAGCAAATTCACCACATTTTGGGGACAGCAGCTCATAAGCACTATAACTGAGATACATGAAAATCTCTTCCCAAAGCAAAGCCATTAAAAAGAGTGGGTGCATTGCCATTTTCAAAGCATCGTGGGAGGGAAGGGGAGCTGAATGTATGGAAAGAGTCAGACAGTTTCTGATTTAGTTGATATGCTAGGCACACATTAGAATAGGTAATGCCATTTTTTCATTGACGTGGTACACGCTGAGCATTTAGTAAAAATGGAGGGCCAAGATGCTGGTTAGCAGTATTCAATAAAGTGTGTTGGTGGTTGTGTTCACAGGGACACTTGGGTTTCTGGAAAACTTAGAAACAAGAAATTGCCCATCAAAACAACAATTAAAGGATGAAGAGTAGAGGAAGATTCTGGAGATCATGAAGAGGAAGCAGCCTCCATCAGTAGCATTCATCACCCTCTCAGCTTTCCCTACAGAATACAACTAATACAGACTTCAGGATAAATTCTAGGGTTGTTTTTCTTCTAAGCCCTTAAAGATCTCTGCTGACAGTTATGATGTGCCATCTGCAGCTGCTAGCTATGTGTACTATATTGGCATCAGTGGTGGCCCCAATTATTCATCATTCTCTCTATCCACGTCCTCTCAGTGTTGATTGACTGTGACTCTCCAGCCCTGAGTTTGGTCTTCTGACTAGCTTTGGGCAACAGAATGAGCACAGATGCCAGTGCACTACTTCTGTCTCCAGTTTTCAAGAGAACATGCTTGCTTCTGTTCACTCTCTTACTCTTCTGCCATTGCCAAGAGTAGGACATGGTCCCAGGTGGATGGCCAAAGATATATAGAGCAGAGATTCCAGTCAACCCATAGACACAGGAATAACCTTTGATGGCATCAGCATTGCATAGCCTTAATAAAATGAACTCCATATATGCATGAGAAATAAATATTTAGTGCTGCATACCGCTGAATTTTAGGGTGGTTTATCATATACTAATAAGTAATGGATACATTATCCTTTTTCAAGACTACAGGCTTAATTCAAGGTGCTCCTTTTGCCTGGAATGTTACTGCTGTGATCTCCTTCACTCTGCTCTTTCATGAATAAATACATCAGTCCATCATACTTCACCTTAGATATCACTTCCTCTTGGAAACTTCCTTTTATCTCCCAAGAGTATGTTAGATGCTCCTTCTCATTTTTTTATAACCTTCTGAACTTGTTTATATCATCACTATTAAAGATGGTTAAAAAGGCAAGCCATTGACTTAGATGTCTTGAGTTTAAGGATTTAATTCATAATTCATGTACTTCATAGATAGATAGCACATTCTCTAAATGCCAGTCTTCTCATTTTTATAATGAGAATAATACCTATGTTGGTGATAAAGTTTTATGAGGCTTGAATGAGATGGTATATGTAAAATACTGAGTGTAGTCACCAGTTCTTGGGTGTAATTATTTTTGTCATATATAGTTCCAGTTAATTCCTAAAGCTCTGGCTGCCTAACCTATTCCAATCTATAAAGAGAAGGATCTCTTAATTAAGTGTTTGGCTACCCTGGGATATAGTTCATATAGATAGAATGGGTAAATATTTGATTCATGCCCCTACTTCCCCATATCTATCTATCTATCTCCAGTTTTTAAACTAGAGATAGATAGATGAGTTGGGTTACTAACATTCTCTGAAAAGGAAAAAAAAACACATTTTTTTCCTTCTTGTTTCATTCTTTTGAACTCAAGGACTGTAAAATACCTGATGTGTGTCAGTCATTGCTGTTACTCTTATTTATGTATGACTTTGCCGTCTTTGGCCATAGCAAATCTTTTTGTTAGATCCTGAGTTCTTTGGCATAACCTCAGTAGTTTTGATAAATTCCTTGGTTTCTGGTTTGGCAGTGTGCTCCAGGCCTATCTCATATATTTTCTACTCCAGTTATTTCTCTAAAGTCCCCCAGTATCTTATAAGAGACTATAGAGACCATACTCCAATCTAAGAGTCTTGCGGCTGATTTGACCACTGATTTTGGGCCTTTTTAGAGGACAGATTTAGAAACTCTTTTTTTTTTTTAAGATTAAATACTGTATGGATCTGAAATTAATCGTAAATGGAACCTTTGTATTGGTAAGCTCATCAGAGTACCTACTTACTTTCCTTATCTAACCTAATTGTAATACTCCAGACTTTTGTGAGTAAAGCCTTTTCTTAATTTAAAATACCTTGACTGGTTATTTAGAAAAGATGGGATGCCTAAATACCAATTGATATAACTTCTGGAGTAAAATGAAGAGAGATTGTTAGAAGATAACAGATCAGGCGAAAACTCATCTTGTCTGAATGATGCTATGCGCATGATTAAATGACTAAGTCTATTTCCCATCTAAGGACCTTTAGATATGCAACTTTATTTTAATAGATGCTTTTCATCCTGACTATTAAGTCCGGATGACTATTATTAATTCAGGTTAAATTTCACACTTTCTAAGTCTTATCTCCCCTCACCCCAATCTAATTATATTATGTTAGTCTTTCTTATAATATCTTCAGCTTTCTTTAACACCATTTATTGAAATTGGTTAATGATATGCTTGTGATATTATTTAGGGATTGTCTCCTACATTAAATTCTAAATGCACGTAATTGAAGATTTTTTTGTTGTTGTTTATTACTTCTTCCTCAGTACCTGATACTGTGACTCAAGTATATGTTGAATAAAGGAAGGTAGAGTTCATTATTCATTGTAATGACTAAGGCCAAGGTTCTTCAGTAAAGTCTAACAGAGTTCAAAAAAATAGCATAATAAAGAAAATTATTTTAAGATTCTTTGTAGCTCCCTGTAAATTCTGCTAGGCATGCTTAATTGGTTTTGCCAAGATTTGCTTTTTATTTATTTATTTATTTAGTCCACAATTTATATTCAACATGTCCTTTCTCCCACTTGTTGGCACTTGATGGTCAGTGCTGATTTCTCTCTCACTAGAATTGGTTGATGCTTGGGTAACCACTCCCAGAAGATAGGCTAAACAATTCTGAAATGTTGCCCTTAGGTAATTGTTTCCACAGTTGGTAAGACCCATCTCCATCGTGGCCTCTTTAAACTGTAGTTTTGCCATTTTAACCATATGACAGCTTTGGATTGAGAATCTGAGAATATTGAAGAAGGAAGTAATCATCTTCAATAAGTTCTGAATTCCTATATCACAAATTGAAATATATATAGAAAAGATAATCATGATTTAGTCACACTGGTAAATAGTAATAATTCACTGATGTGAATTATAAATGAAATCTTCCTTAAGCCATCTCCTGTGGGCTACTTGGTAATACTAGGTTATATTTGTAAATCAACTTAAGAAGATATCTCTCTTTAATTCAAGTGATTATCCCCAGAAATGTAGGATATCCAAGTCAGTTTATTTTGTTTGTGTTTTAGAGGCGAGGTCTTTCATTATTAAATTATGAAATCAACTGGTAGGCACTTGAAAAGTTCACAAGAACATCACTTAAGACGTTTGAGATACCTGCATATGTTTAAACCTATAATTCCAAGTATGTGTATATGTATGTATATATAAATGAATGAATGAATGAATATAACATTGTTGAGAGAAAAAAGTGTTCTCACTCCCTTATTTATATTTTTATCAAATATATGTACTTAAGTCTTAGAGAATAAAAGAAAATGGTATCTTTGACCTTATAAAATATATTTTCTCAAATCGACAATCCAGACACATTTTTGATGAGGTTGGACCCTCTCCCTGTTCCATGGGTGAAACTTGATTGGTCAAAGCTAATCAGAATAATAACACTCCATTGTCCTCGTCTTTGGATCAGATAACTAAAGCCTTTGTTTTATTCAGAGCATGAGTTCCCCTGGCACCAGGGATGGGGTCACAGCTGAGGCAACCTGCAGGAAGTTGAGGGCTTCTCTTTAAAGATTATGGGGGAAAAGCCTATTCTCTCCCATCGTATGGGAAACAACAAGTATACAAACCCAGTTGCTGCTGGAAATCATTTTCTCTCATGAATTGCACCATCCTCAGGGTGAAGTTGATAATTGTGAAATGGCACTGAAGAGAGCCAGGCCCTTGATGACATCACTGAACTCCCTCCACTGCCCACTGAGCTGTTCTAGTTCTGGAATGCCAGTTAGAACCAACCCCAAAATATTAATTTGCTTTTACTGTCACCTCTTTCTGGACAAAGCTGCGTTGGCCCCTTTAACTTGGCGGGTTTCAGTGCCTCCTGCCTGCTGCATCTCCGTAGTTTCTTCACTCAGTTTATCTCTTAAATTCACATTGCATCTTCGCATTATTTATGCACTTTGGGCTACTGTCAATATATGATTTCTGACTCCATACCTCTCTCAACAGCCATTTATAATTATAATTTTACAGTCTTAGGTATCATAGTAAATCAACACCAGTTCATTAATGTTATAGTCCAATTATTGAGCAAGTCTAGTGACAGCCATTAGCATGAATTACAACAAATATTAAAGGTAGAAATATTGAACCTTTCCCCATAGGTACTATATAAGTGATACCCAGATTTATCTCTAATCTTCAGATGCATGTAGCCTGTAAATCCTTCCAGCCCATCCTACACATATTTGGGATTTAAGTCTGTCTGCTAATATTATTTGGAAGCAGAAGGAAGGCAAAGCTTTTTTATTTTTATTTTTATTTTTTTTTTCTTTTTATTTTCTTGCTGTTTGTCTTAGCCCAACACTGAATTAACCATAAAGGTGACTCCTGTCAACTTCATTTCTCTAAGTCATGGTCTCTGATGATGGCAGAGCACTGAGCAGCTGCCCCTCAGTTATCTTTGGAACAGATGTATTTCTTAAATAGTTGGTGGTAAAGCACAATTCCACATAGCTAATCCAGGTTTGCCATTAACTTATATAAATTGAAAAAATATTAAGCCCCAGCCACCTACTTTGAGGAAAAAACTTCCCAAAAGAGAATCGGGTTTGCTAGAGGATTAAAACCTGCAATTTAAGGCATCAGGCCAATTCTCAGCTTCCAAACTCTGATAGCCCTTTTTCTTCTCCTTTTCTCTCCTTTTTTGCCCCTGTTACAGATTCCTAAGAAACTAGCTTTCTCTGCTTCAGCATTTTAAAGCTGCCAAAACAGTTTTATCTGGATTTTTCACCATTCTCACTCTAGATTACTTTACAGAGAGGGCACTTCTTCATAGGGATTTGCTTTCTCAGGATCTTCTTAAAAAAAAAAAAAGAAAGAAAAAAAGAAAAAAGAAAAAAAAAGCCTATAATTTCATTGCCTTAAGGGGTTTCTGACTCAGTGCCATAGGAAAGAAAACAATATAGATAAAAGATAGTTTAAAAATATAATGTTAAGAGGGATCACCTTGAACTCATTGTATCAATAGCCAGCACAATGTGGAAGAGTGAGCACTATCTGAAATCTTGCAGATCTGTTTCCAAACATAGGGTTTTTTTATTACTAGATTCCTAGTTGTGTAACTTAGTTGTGTAACTTAGTTTTTTAAGCTTTAGTTACTTTATGTGTAAAATAAGTATGATAATGCCCACCTGAAAATTTTAGTGAGGATCAGAAATAATATGAGATCCCTAGAACTACTGAATGTTCCATTAAAGCTAGTTGAGTCCGTTCTTAGAGGCCAACTTACTAAGTCTCGAGTGACAGCTAGAAGTCTGAGTTTTCCCTTGTTTTATTGCTAAAGGAAGGATGCGCAACCTTTCTCTCTCTGTAACGTGCAGATAAGTAATTGATTAGGGGACAAGAAAACTATAAACGAATGGGTCATTCAAGTGTTGAATGACTGATGATCCCTGAATTGGGATATAATTGGTTTCTGAGGAGGGCTTCAAAATCCATCTTTTGGGTTTTTCTGTCTCAGTTCATGCAGCTTGCCCTTGAATCTGTACATTGTGTCATATTATTCTCTTCCCAAATGATCAAGTCATTATTTGCTTAAAGTGAAAAGGATTCTTTTTGAAAAGTTGGTGAGTTCTGCCTCCTACAATGACTGATTATATGGATCTACTACCCTTCAACTCAACTTGGGTTTGACATCCATAAAAATTGTCCAGACAGTTTTTCCCAGAATATTCTGTTGAAAATTGGTTCAATAAGTCATTAAATGACTATTTAGGTTTGGGAAATGCTGGGTTGAACAGATGTCTTTAACTGAGTACTTTTCCAGAGGCTTTAATATGCTTGCATTCACTATATCTTCAGAAGATGGTTTTTGTACTCAGTGTTGCTAAAGTTCATTTTTTATGGTTATATGCAGCTAACATTTATTAAGGGCTTAATTCATGCCTAGCACTGTTCCACATTTATATATATATATATATATAAATAAAATCATATAATCTAATTTAATCCTTGCAATAATCCTCTAAGGTAAATACTGTTGTTACCTGCATTTCACAGCAGGAAAATTAGGCACAAAGTGGTTAAGATATGTGTCTGAAGACACATATTTAAGAGTATGACAGTACAGTTTCAAACTCAGAGGATTTGACTATAGAAATAGTACTTTTTTTAAAAAAGATTTTATTTATTTATTTTAGAGAGAGAGACAGAGTGTGATAGAGATAGTGAGAAAAAGCACAAGAGGGGAGGAGAGGGAGAAGCAGGCTTCCACTGAGCAGAGAGCCTGGCATGGGGCTCAATCCCAGGACCCTGGGATCACTTAACTGACTGAGCCACCCAGATGCCCCCCAAAATAACACTTGTGATTACTGTTTTTGCTTCATGATGGGTTTCTACTGATCACAGAACCATTTTCGGAAATCTTTCCTGCAAAGAGTGCTCTGAGGAGAACATGTTGAGAATGGCCCTATCAGATGAAATTTGACAAGTTTCGGTCATATTGTCAGGAACTTTATTTCTAAAAGGAAGATTGTGTTTGTGGAAATGTACCAGGCAAATCATGCTAAGTTAGGTGTCTCCTGTCTTGAGAGGGTAGTTTCCAATTTTTGAGTGCCTCAGTCTGACTTAGTTCCATTTGACTTAGTCCTTGGTATGTATGGGAAAGGCCAGTTCCTCACATTTGGTAAGAGAATCCCAAATCCAAAGCTTGCAGGCAGAGAGGCCCCCATGGTCATAGATGGCTACCTAGGGACAAATACTAGCCCCATTCTGATAAAAACAAAATGTGATCCCAACATCCTTACCAGTGAGAATCAATCTACTTATATTGATTGTATTTGTAGGGTGTTTCCTAGGTGAATGTTCCAAAGATTAAGTTATCCAAGAGTAATTTAGTCTTTTTTTTTAATATTTTATTTATTTTATTTGACAGGCAGAGATTACAAGTAGGCAGAGAGGCAGGCAGAGAGAGAGAGAAGGAAGCAGGCTCCCTGCTGAGCAGAGAGCCCTATGCGGGGCTCAATCCCAGGACCCTGGGATCATAACCTGAGCTGAAGGCAGAGGCTTTAACCCACTGAGCCACCCAGGCGTCTGAGTAATTTAGTCTTAATCCTTTCTCTAACAAATGTATTTTCTACTTTATCAGTTCCAAAAATATGCAACCATATATCTAAGTCATAAGGCATCTTCAAAATTTGGGACATAGCATGATGTAAAGGTGCCATGAATTTCCATATTTCTGCAATCAGAGATGAGAGAGATTGGCAATATTCCAGTGTGAAGGAAAATATTTCTATCTCTAAGGCTGTCATCCTTAATTGTTAGAGAGCTATAATAATGTCACTTTTTGGATACATTTAAAATATATTTTAATCCTATTTCTATGTCCTATTGATAAAACTATCAAATGTATTTATTTACTTATATTAGAAATAGAACATTTTAAGTTTTATTTTCAGACTTAGGTAGGTGAGGAATGACTTGTGTGTGCCTTGAGTTAGCTTAAGCAGATATGGGCCATTGATAAATTAAAGTTCTTGGCCTCCAAAAATATTTTTAAAGTTAGTTCTCTGAACATAAAGTCCCACAGGACTATTTTTTTTTTCATTTTGTAGCTTTAACTACTACTTTATTATGAGCTTATAAATAGGTAACAATATACGCTAGCTTACATTTTCAGTATTGAGTGAAAGTATGAAAAGCACCATAATTCCTCTTTTACTTACTACGTTATGTGCTTATAAATTCATATCAACCTCAGGAACACAGACTGATCTCATTCTGGAAATACTATCTATAGCAAGGTATAAACAAGATTTTGTCACTCAGTGGAATGGTGAAATAAACATTCAATTCAAATTGATACAGTTATTAACACAGTATGAGCAGGCATGTAGGATAAATAGGTCTCATTATTTTAGAAATTCTATTGTATTAAAAATAAGACATTATTATTGAATAGCAAAACATAGTACTTCTTAAAGATTTGATTTCCTAACATTAAAAAATAAGCAGACTGAAGATCTGCTGTTAGAATTATTCCATAGTGTAACTTCCATTTTCCTTTCCAACTTCCTCCATCCTCTTTTCCTTCCTTTCTCCCTCCCTCCCTTCCTCCAACCCTCCACCTCTCTCTTTCTTCCTTTTCTCCCTCCCTCTCTCCTTCCTCCCCTTCCTTTTGCTTTGCTTTCCTTTCTCTCCCTCTCTCCTTCCCTCCATTCCTCCCTCCCTCCCTCTTTTCTCTCTTTTCTTCTCTCTCCCTCCCTCCCTCTATCTCTCTCCCTTTCTTTCTTTTCTTCATTGCTTCCTCCTTCCTTCCCTCCCACCTTTCCTTCTTCCTTCCTTCCTTTTTCCTTCCTCCCTTCCTTTCTTCCTTCTTCCAAGATTGAAATGACATATAACATGTAGATATATGACGCATCCATATTGCAAAGGGATTATGACCATAGCTTTAGCTAACACTTCTGCCATGCCATATAATTACCACTTCTGTTTTATTTTAAGAACATTTAATATCTGTCTGGTCTCTTAGCAATTTTGAAGTATATAATACATTGTTGAGTATCATCACTGTGCTGTGCATTTGATCTTCAGGATTTATTTATCTTCTAGTTGCAAATGTATCCTCAAAATTTACTCATCTTCAAGTTGCCAGTTTGTCCTCTTTAATGAGATCTTCCCAATTCCCCCAATGCCATCTGTAGCTACCATTCTACTCCCTGTTTCAATGAGATTGACTTTTTTGGATTCTACATCTAAGTGATATAATACAATATTTCTTTCTCTGTCTATGTCACTAAACATAATGCCCTGAAGATCCATCCATGTTGTCACAAATGGCAGGACTTACTTCTTTGTTGTCACATATCTCATATATTCTTTATCCATTCATCCGTTGGTGAACACTGAGGTTGTTTCCATTTCTTGGCAATTGTGAATAATGCTTCAGTAAATGTGGGAGTATATATATCTCTTTAATATTCTGTTTTCATCTCCTTTGGATATAAATCCCAACATGTGATTGCTGAATCGATCATATGTAGTCATATTTTTAATTTTTTGAGGAACCTCCATATTGCTTTCCATAGTGACTATACCAATTTACATTCCCACCAACAGTACACAGAAGTTCCCTTTTCTCCACATTCTCACCAATACTTGTTATCTCTTGTCTTCTTGATGATAGCCACTGTAACAGGCATAAGGTGTCTTCATATTGTGTTTTGAGTTGTACTTCCCTGATGATTCATGATGTTGAGCATGTTTTCATGGACATGTTGGCCATTTGAATGTTTTCTTTGGAAAAATATCTATTCAGTTCTGTACACTTTTAATTGAATTTTGTTGTTGCTATTGAATTGCATGATTTCTTTATATATCAAAATTTTTTATTGTTGTTATTTTTTGTTAGCTGGAGAATTTTGTCCATTGTTCAAGTGAAAAACTTGCCTGAAATCTTGTAAGCATTATTTCTTTGGTGAATTATAATTACAGCACAGTTAGGGAAAAAAAAAACCAAAGAAAAAGACTTTACTCTGTGCAGCCTCTATTGACCACTTGACTATTTTAATGGTTTAAGTTTGGCTCTAAGAGGGATATAAATCCATGAACTAAAAATATTAAGGAGAACAAAGTCCATAGAGGGAGATAATATCTAAACATTAATCATTATAATTCAAGGTATAAATAATGTAAATGCTACTCTAAGGACAGAGATAGAATGTTACCAGATTTAGAAACGAGAACAATTACTTCAAAATGGGGGAAGATATGAGGTATTGGTGCTTCTAGCAAAATGAATATTCTTCAGTTGTTTATTGGTAAAACATATCATAGCCAACATTGGTGACTTGAGAATTTCAACATTACATAGAAGTGTCCCTGTTTTGAGATACAATAACTTATTTGAAATACAGTAAAATCTTCAGGGCTCATTTTACCAGGGCTAAGAGGGAAGTTAAGTGGTTTATGTAAAGTAGTATTATCTATAGGTTATGAGTGCAGTCTTTATGGTAGGATAAAAATCAGAACATTTAATCCTAATGTGAAGTCACTTGACTATTATTGCTATGAATGAAAATCAAGGATTGATTGTTGTACCATTTATTTCAATGACACTTGAAAAGGCACTTCCTGTCACTTTGTATGCTATTCCACAATCAGATATTTCTGAAAAGCTTTAAAGAAGTGAATTAATCTGTCATTATATAATACTTATATAAGATATTTCTTCCCTCAAGCTATATCATATATATCTAAGTTTGTTAGGATAATACAGAGGAGACCATCAACACCATAAATTACTAGAGGGACATCTCAGCATTTTCATTCAGGACTAAGTCATTTTCATATCTTCTTCATTACATGATTGGCATAGTTCAATCCAGTTCTGCTTCCCAGAGCTTGAAATATTAGTTTCTTCCTCTTTCAATTTCCTCCCTATAGTAGCAGCAACTACTTGCTATCAGTTACTTCCAAGGATTCCTTCAGCACCATCATTTCTGTGATCAGTTGGCAGGTCTGGAACATTATCATTGGATGTCCATGTCATGCGAATGATTTAATGTTGAAAATATTAGAAAAGGTTGAATTATGGTATGAGGAGTTTCTAATATGTCAAAATGCCCTAACAAAGTGAGTGTGGGAAGAGGCGTCCAATGTTCAGAGGCAGTGAGAAACAAAGTGAGAAGAATCACTTGAACAATCACAGAAACAGTCATAAGTAATAACCACTACTTACTTGTCCAGTGCTTACTTGGTGCAAGATACCATGTTAAATTCTTTATGAACCTTTACTCACTTCAGTGTTTGTTGACACAGATTGAAAGACTACATAGAGTTCCCGTACTCCTCCTCCAAGCCAAGCAGACTTTGTTCACACATTCATGCCCTCCAGTTCATTGAATACCTAACATGTGTATGTGACATTATGGGAGCATATGACATGCAGAAGTGACTGCACTTTCTCTACTCCAAATTAGAAGAGCTGAGGTATTTAATATTTGGAATCAGGGATGTTAAGATAATACTGATAGGTTTTTAGAGCATACATGCTACATACATCAGCCTCATGCCCATGTCTGAAGTGCTTGTGTAGGGATCTATGATATGTTATATGTATTAAAAATTGATCACTGCTTTGGAGTGATTGGGAATTTTTATTCCTATATTCCAATAAAGAAATTGAAGTGACTAGAGAAGATATGTTGTGACCAAGTTCCTTTGGGTATTAAATGGCAGTGCCAGCACAGGAAGCTAGGTCCTGTCTTTTAATCCATTACTTCTCTGAGTGCTGCAACCCCCCACAAAAATAATGTTTTATTTTAAAGATTTTCTTTACTTGAGAGAGAGAGAGAGCCAGAGAGAGAGAGAGCAAGAGCAGAGGGAAGGGGCAGAGGAAGAAGCAGAATCCCCACTGATTAGAGAGCCTGATGTGGGGCTTGATCCCAGACTTCTGAGCTGAATGCAGATGCTTAACCAACTGAACCACCTAGGCACCTCAGAAAGAATGTTTAAAAAAAAAAAAAAGAAAGAAAAATCACAAACAATTACTCTTTTTGCTTTTGTTACCTCTCAGCTTTCACTTAAACATTTGGAATATATAAACTATATTCTCTGCCAAATTTTCTCCTATTAATCTTCTTGTGCCTTGCAGGCAGACTGAGTGCTTACCAAGAGGTGAGGAGAAAATAGTAAGCAGAAAAATACCCAGTAAGCTTGTGGGGCAGATGATCTACCCTCATGTCTAAATCAGGCCCCCTTGGCTTTGCTGTGTGGCTTTGTCTTCATTACTCTCCTTGGAGGCCCAGAATTTTAAGGCAGGACTTGAGTTTTAGGAGATTAGGCCTGACTGCAGGCGGTGGTGGTTCTTGCTGTTGCTGCTGCTGCTCCCCCTCCTCCTCTCTCCCTGCCCCTCCTCCTCTCTTCTTCTTCTTCTTCTTCTTCTTCCTCTTCTTCTCCTCACTCCTTCTCTTCCGTCCACTCCCCCCACTCCTCCTCCTCCTCCTTCTACTAACATTCCCCCTCCCCTTCCTCCTGCTCCTCCTCCTCCTCCTCCTCCTTCTTCTTCTTCTTCTTCTTCTTCCCCATCCTCCTCTTCCTCTTCTTCTTTTAGGATTTTATTCATTTACTTGACAGAGAGAGAGCAGGAGGGAGGAACAGAGGGAGAAGGACAAGCAGACTTCCTGATAAGCATGTGGGCTCCTTCCCATGACCCTAAGATCATGACCTGAGCCCAGATCAAGAGTGGGGCACTACTACCCTATGACCCAGCAATGGCACTATTGGGTATTTACTCTAAAGATAAAAACATAGTGATCCAAAGGGGCACGTGCACCCGAATGTTTATAGCAGCAATGTCCACAATAGCCAAACTATGGAAAGAACCTAGATGTCCATCAACAGATGAATGCATAAAGAAGATGTGGTATATATACACAATGGAATACTATGCAGCCATCAAAAGAAACGAAATCTTGTCATTTGTGACAATGTGGATGGAACTAGAGGGTATCATGCTTAGCGAAATAAGTCAATCGGAGAAAGACAACTATCATATGATCTCCCTGATATGAGGAAGTGGAGATGCAACATGGGGGGTTAAGGGGGTAGGAGAAGAATGAATGAAACAAGATGGGATTGGGAGGGAGACAAACCATAAGTGACTCTTAATCTCATAAAACAAACTGAGGGTTGTTGTGGGGAGGGGGTTTGGGAGAGGGTGGTGGGGTTATGGACATTGGGGAGGGTATGTGCTATGGTGAGTGCTATGAAGTGTGTAAACCTGGTGATTCACAGACCTGTACCCCTGGGGATAAAAATACACGTTTATAAAAAATTAAAAATTAAAAAAAAAAAAAAAGAGTGGGGCACTAACCCAACTGAGCCACCTGACTGCAGATTTTTAATAAGGCCTGAGATTGACCTCAGTGAGGAGTTAGGGCTGCAGCAGAGCCAGTAGCCCTTGTGTAGGGGCACCAGATTGCAGACCAGCTCCCTAATGATTCCCACAGACCAGAAGTGGTGTTTCAGAGGAGTTAACCTTAGGTAGAGCATCAAGGCAGTTTCCACAGGAGAGTGGAACAGAAATGAAAGAATGAAAGAAGAGTCCAGGAGGGGGCGAGGAGAGGGTTTCAAACTGGGTATTCAATTTTAGTTTTCAAGAATTCATTATTTTCTGCATGGCTTGTCTGAAGTTTCCAGGCATCTAGTCTTTCTTGGGGTAGCCTTCTGAGGAGGTAGGTTTGGTGGGCTTCATAAGAAAAAAATATGGGCAGTCCTTATTTTGCATAGTCCATCCACTAAAGGCCATCTGGGTTGTTTCCATTTGGGACTATTATGAATGAACCTGCTATATCCATTTGTATACAGGTTTTATGTGAACATGAGTCTTCCTTTCTCTGCAGTGAATGCCCAACTCTATGTTTGATTTGATTTAAAAAAAAAAAAAACAGCATCAAATGGTTTTCCAAAGTGGCTATACATTTTACAGTCCCACCAGTAATATATAACGATTCATGTATTTCTTCACATCCCTTTGTCTATGTGAACTTTTCCAATCCCTGAACATAGAATCTCTGCTTATTTAGGTCTTCCATCACTTCTTTATCAGCATTTTATAGTTTCTACAAATAAGCTTATACATGGTTTATTAAATTTACCTCTTAGTAGACCTTTTTTTTTTTTAGTGAATGAAAATAAGATTGCATTTTTAATTAGGAGGTCCATAATTTCATTCTAGTATATAAAAATACAAGTAATTTTTATATGTTTATCTTGTATACTGCACTCGTATAACCCACTTCTTTGTTTTAAGTGTTTAGAACATTTTCTGATAGATTGTTTGGGGCTTTCTTTGTTGTTGTTGTTGTTGTTTTAATTAACATATAATTTATTATTTGCCCCAGGGGTACAGATCTGTAAATCATCAGGCCTACATACTTTACAGCACTCACCATAGCACATACCCTCCCCAAGGTCCCAACCACCCAACCACCCTCTCCCTACTCCCCGAGCCCCCAGCAACTCTGTTTGTTTCCTGAGATTAAGAGTCTCTTATGGTTTTGTCTCCCTCCTCATCCCATCTTGTTTCATTTTTTCCCTCCCTCCCCACTATGATCCCCCACTCTGCCTCTCAAATTCCTCATTTTAGAGAGATCATATGATAATTGTCTTTCTCTGATTGACTTATTTCACTTAGCATGATACCCTCTAGTTCCATCCACATTGTTGGAAATGGCAAGACCTCGTCTTTTTGAGGCTGCATAGTATTACATTGTATACATCTATAACACATCTTTATCCATTCATCTGTGGATGGACATCTAGGTTCTTTCCATAGTTTGGCTATTGCAGACATTGCTGCTATAAATATTCAGGTTGATGTATCCCTTCGGATCACTACATTTGTATCTTTAGGGTAAATACCCAGTAATGCCATTGCTGGGTCATAGGGTAGCTCCATTTTCAACTTTTTGAGGACCCTCCATACTATTTTCCAGAGTGACTGCAACAGCTTGCATTCCCACCAACAGTGTAGGAGGGCTTCCCTTTCTCTGCATCCTTGCCGACATCTATCATTTCCTGACTTGTTAATTTTAGCCATTCTGACTGGTGTGAGGTGGTATCTCATTGTGGTTTTGATTTGTAATTCTCTGATGCTGAGGGATGTTGAGCCCTTTTCCATGTGTCTCTTGGCCATCTGGATGTCTTCTTTGCAGAAATGTCTGTTCATGTCCTCTGCCCATTTCTTGACTGGATTATTTGTTCTTGGGTGTTCTTTGAGTTTGATAAGTTCTTTATAGATTTTATCTGATATGTCATTTGCAAATATCTTCTCCTATTCTGTAGGTTGTCTTTTGGTTTTGTTGGGTGTTTCCTTTGCTCTGCAAAAGCTTTTGATCTTGATGAAGTCCCAATAGTTCATTTTTGCCCTTGCTTCCCTTGCCTTTGGCAATGCTTCTAGGAAGAAGTTGCTGAGGCTGAGGTTGAAGAGGTTGCTGTCTGTGTTCTCCTCAAGGATTTTTTTAAAAGACTTTATTTATTTATTTGACAGAGAAAAGAGAGATCACAAGCAGGCAGAGAGGCAGGCGGTGGGGGGCGGGGGGAGCAGGCTTCCCCCTGAGCAGAGAGCCCAATACAGGGCTTGACCCCAGGACCCTGAAATCATGTCCTGAGCCGAAGGCAGAGGCTTAACCCACTGAGCCACCCAGGTTCCCCTCCTCAAGAATTTTGTTGGATTCCTGTCTCACATTGAGGACTTTCATCCATTTTGAGTCTATTTTTGTATGCGGTATAAGGAAATGCTCCAGTTTCATTCTTCTGTGTGTGGCTATCCAATTTTCCCAATACCATTTGTTGAAGAAACTGTCTTTTTTTCATTGGACATTCTTTCCAGCTTTGTCAAAGATTAGCTGATCATAGAGTTGAGGGTCCATTTCTGGGCTCTCTGTTCTATTCCATTGATCTATGTGTCTGTTTTTGTGACTGTACCATACTGTCTTGATGATTACAGCTTTGTAATAGAGCTTGAAGTCTGGAATTGTGATGCCACCAACTTTGGTTTTCTTTTTCAACATTCCTCTGGATATTCATGGTCTTTTCTAGTTCCATATAAATTTTAGGATTATTTGTTCCATTTCTTCAAAAAAAAATTGAGGTATGTTGATAGGGGTTGCATTAAATGTGTAGATAGCTTTAGGTAGCATAGACATTTTCACAATATTTGTTCTTCCAATCCATGAGCATGGAACATTTTTCCATTTCTTTGTATCTTCCTCAGTTTCTTTCGTGAGTACTTTATAGTTTTCTGAGTACAGATTCTTTGCCTCTTTTGTTAGGTTTATTCCTAGGCATCTTATGGTTTTGGGTGCAATTGCAAATGGGATTGACTCGTTAATTTCTCTTTCTTCTGTCTTGCTATTGGTGTATAGAAATGCACTGACTTCTGTGCACTGATTGTATATCCTGACACTTACCCAAATTCCTGTATGAGTTCTAGTAGTTTGGGGGTGGAGTCTTATGGGATTTCCACATAAAGTATCATATCATCTGCAAAGAGTGATAGTTTGACTTCTTCTTTGCTGATTTGGATGCCTTTTATTTCTTTTGCAATTAGTCTGATTGCTGAGGTTAGGACTTCTAGTTTTATGTTGAATAGCAGTGGTGGTAGTGGACATCCCTGCCTTGTTCCCGACTTTAGGGGAAGAGCTCTCAGTTTTTCCCCATTGAGAATGATATTCACTGTGGGTTTTTCCATAATGGCTTTTAGGATATTGAGGTATGTACTCTCTATCCCTACACTGTGAAGAGTTTTGATCAAGAAAGGATGCTGTATTTTGTCAAATGCTTTTCAGCATCTATTGAGAGGATCACATGGTTCTTGTTCTTTATTTTATTGATGTATTATATCACACTGGTTGATTTCTGGATGTTGAACCAACCTTACAGCCCAGGAATAAATCCCACTTGGTCGTGGTGAATAATCCTTTTAAGGTACTGTTGGATCCTACTGGCTAGTATTTTGGTGAGAATTTTCACATCTGTGTTCATCAAGGATATTGGTCTGTAATTCTCCCCTCTTAATGGGGTCTTTGTCTGGTTTTGGGATTCAAGGTAATGCTTGTCTCATAAAATGAGTTTGGACGTTTTCCTTCCATTTCTGTTTTTTGGAACAGTTTCAGGAGAATAGGAATGCTTCTTTAAATGTTTGGTAGAATTCCCCTGGGAAGCCTGTTTGTGGCTTTCTATGTAGATAATCATATATCTGCAAACTGGGACTGTTTTCTCTCTTTCCTTCTGATGTGTGCCTTTTATTTCTGCTTGTTTTGTTTCTGTTTCTATTCTAGCTAAAAATTCCAGCGCTATGTTGAAAAAAAAAATTCATAAGAGCAGCCATTCTTGCCTTGCTTCCAATCATAGGAGGAAAACATTAAGGCTCTCATCATTAAGTAAAGTTAGCTGTAGGTTTTGTAGGTGTTCTTCTTCAAGTTGAGTTTGATTTTCTCTATTACTATTTTCCTGAGATGTCGATCATGAATGAATATTGACTTTTGTCAAATGCTTTTTGGCTAATCTGTATGATCATGTGGTCCTTCTTTTAACATGACTGATTTACATGGATTGTTTTTGTTGTTCTTTGTTGTTTTAATTATTGAAATTACCTTACATCCCTGAAATAAAATCCACTTGGTCATAGTACATAGTTATTTTTACATATTCCTAAATGGCATTTACTAACATTCTGATTGGGACTTTTGTGTCTATATCCATGAAAGAATCTTAATTCCTTCTCCCTTCCTTCCTTCTATATTTGCCTGATTCTGACATCAGGATAATACTAATGGAATAAAAGAAATTGAGGTGTATTTTTTTTTTCCTGGTCCTTTGGCTAAGGAGAACAGGATTTTCTTACAGATTTTTCTGTTTACATCCCTATGTGTAACCAAGTTGATGGCATCTCCCAGCTACAGTCTGAGATAGCTGAGGCAAAACGAAAACCTGGGAGCTTGCCACTCTGTTATTCTTTGAGTCACAAGGACTATGACTCTGCCCTGCCTTCTTCTCTTCACTTTGACAGGCTCTTTATGTCTTTTTTTTTTAAATAGGTATATTTTTAGTTGTACTTAGTGGGAAAATAGAGAAACTTAACATCTATTCCATCTTCCCAAAAGGGGAAGTCCTATTTTGTTAAAATTTGATTTGTTTTGTTTTTACAAAGAAATAGGCCTTTTAAATTCTTTTAAAATTATAATGTATCAAAAAAATTACTTATTCTCATATTTTCACTGCCTTATGTATTTATAAATGTTACTAGGAGAATATGCATTGTTTTGACAAAAACATTTTTAGATTACAGGACAATTGTAATCTCTCCCCTATTTTTGTCTAAGTTGCTTTGCACTGATTCAGCTTTAGTCATTTTCTAATATTTTGAAATGCTCCTTGAATTTCATTCTTCCTTACCATCTTCCCTCTTTCTGCAAATATGTATTATGTACCCAAACTCTGCACTGTGCTAGGTTTATAGAAAAGATTAAAATGCGTCTTTGCTTTCCTAGAGCTTATGGAAAAGTGGTAGGCATAGAACCTTTTGAAGATTCTGGGATAATTGATTTTTCTCCACTATTAGTTAAATGTGTACAAACATAAACCGTGATACAAACTGCAAATATTATAGGGTTTATGTAGCAATAAAGCCAAAGCATGATATAAATTAATTCAGTGCAGCTTCAGAAACACATGAAAGTACAACAGAGGCCTAAGGAAACAGATGACAAGATGTTGAGTGAGCAAACCACACCACCTACACACACTATCTTCTTCAGTCTTCCTGAAGGGCTATGGGGCAGGTGTCATTATTAACCCTTTGAGGGATGAGGACACTCTTACATCTGAAAGATAAATCACAGTCCAGAAATGTGGAGTATTTTGCACCATAAAACTATTCCCCTACGGTCTAGAAGAAAGTTAGCAGTTCTGTTTTGTGTGTGTGTGTGTGTGTGTGTGTGAGTGTGTGTATATATCTGTGTGTGTGTGTGTCTGTGTGAGACAGAGCTGATATGTATTCAGGATTTATTTGCTAAAAACTTATGTTTATAAATATAATTTTGTGACATATAACTGTGGCTGGCTCAGCTTGCATCTGTCTCTATAGCTCCCAAACATACACCCTCATCACCATCCCTTCCATCAGTCTTATGTATGACCTTCTAATTCTCTTCCAGTTCTTAATCTGTCAATGAATAAAAACCCTTCTTCAGCTCCATTGACTACTTTGTCTCTCTAAATGAATGATTTGTAAGCCTTGCTTTTGGTTATGGGATAAATGGTTTTATTCCTTTTGTAAAACAATTTGAAATGTTCTGAAAGAATTACATATATCCTAAGTCTAATATTTAAGGTCCCATGCAGTGTGGTCCCCACCTGCATACCCAGGCTCCCCTTCTTCTGTCTCCATCTCCATTTCCCCCCTCACTCCAGCTACCTTGTACCATGGACTGATCTGTGAAAACACCGTGCTGTGCGTGTTCCCCTGTCATTAACCTTTTGTTTCCTTTATTTACTGTGTCTACAGTTTTGTTTCTCATTTTGTTGTCTGCATCCTAATTCAAATGTCACCTCTTTTATCAAGTTTCAGACAAGCCAAATTGAATCTCTTCTGGGTAATGATAATAGATTATTCCATTATCACAACAGGATTTGTTTTATGTCCTTGGGAAACCATTTGCAGCCAGGGACCTTGTACCCTTCAACTTGTACCCAACTTCAAGCACAGTGCTTGGGTTATAGTAGCTGTTCAACAAATGTTTGTGGAATTGAATTGGAGAGGTTTCTCAGTAGCAGCTGGGATGCTTCTCCCAGATGTATTCCTATCACTCCTTTGAGAGTTGGCCTCTTTATTTCAGGCCTGCCCACATTTCAGTCACTGAATAGAATCTGCATGTGACTTTTAACTTGAAGTAACATGTTCAGGTTTTTATCCTTGTTTTTTGTTTGTTCCTTTGTTTTAGCAAGGAGATACTATTTTCCTCTTACAAAAACTTTATTTACTGATGTTGACTTATCTTAGAATATTTCTCATGATATATATCATCTTTTATTAAGTTATAAGTTCTGGAAGAATGGACAAAATGAGATTATTAAATGTAGATTTAGCATATAAATATTAAATGCTTTTTAATTTTTATTGAAGCTGTACTTAAATCCTCTAAATTGAGAAAAAAGCAAATATTTATATGGCTAACTAACTGCAGATTTGGAGACTTTTCAGTACTTGCTGAGTTATTATCATCAGCAGATGCTGAATATGTTTGTGGAAGTAAACCCAAGGAAGACATACTTTTAAGCATAACATATTTATTTGCACATTTTGATATTCTGAGAAAAAAACTGGCATTTGAGACTTATAATTGGACAAGATAAATATCATTAAAAAGTCTGGTGTCCCACTAGGAAGCTGAAGTTGAAAACATCTGAGATAACATGATGGTATCCTAGTGCTGTACCCAAATTATTATCAGACATGCCCAACTGTGGAGAAACACTTTTTTACTGAACTCTCTATTCATGATATGGTGGGTGCCTTTCAATGTTATCTTCATGAGGGAGAGCATAGGCGTTTAAAGGAGAATTCCAATGAAAATATAAACATTACTTAACAAGGTCTCTTTCTTTCTTTCTTTCTCTATCTCTTTCTCTCTCCCTCTCTCCCTCACTTTCTCTTTCTCTCCCTCCCTTGCTCCCTTCTTTCCTTCCTTCCTTCCTTCCTTCCTTCCTTCCTTCCTTCCTTTTCACAATTCATCCTTCAGTAGAGAGGCTTATTAGAAATAAATTAGTCAAGACCCAGGATCCTGAGATAAGAGTTAGCTTCATTTGACTTAAATCAGTGCTCACAGATATTTTTTAAAACCCCACAAAATCACAAGTTAGAAGCCTGTCTTAATTCCCAGGCTCATCTCTTACTGAGTCTGGATAATGTTGCTTAACTTCTTTAAGATTTTATTTCTCCCATCTGGAGAATGGTGCTAATGATACTGTCACTTGCTACATCACCTAGTTGCTATGAGAGTCAAGCGACGTGATGGTTTTAATGACTTAAATAATGAGATATGTAGAAATACTTCCTGCTCACTAAGTAGGGTGTCTTTATGTATTATTACATAGAGGGTATTTTTTCTTTTTTTTTTCTAACTCTAAAGTTGTATATCAAAATGTGTGGTGTTATTTTTTTAGTCTTTTCAGGGAATTAGTCTAATACCCTGGTCTATTATACTTTATTCCCTGACCAGATATTCTGCATAACAGTAGATACTCAATAAATGCTATAGACTAAGTTTTGTAGTAGGCTGTTCTGTCTATACTGAGGATCTTCCATTCTTCACTCAACTTTCATTTAAGAGGCTTCTCTTGTTCCTTTTGCTTTGCAATAATGATGAGCTTATCCTTTTCTAATATTCTCTAGTCATTTGATCATTTTATATAAAAAAATATAAGTCTGCTAGCAGGGACCTTGTCTGTCTTGTTTGCTACTAAATCCTTAGTACCTTCTCAGTTCTTATTGGTTATTCTAGGCACAGTTAATAGTGGGCACTCACTAAATATTGAGTGAAGTAATGGATGAATGGATGGACAGAGGGAAGACTTTCCCACTAGGGCTATGAACTCATCTAGGGAAGGTCTGACCTTTGTCAATGTTTATATCCATGTCACCCAGGAATGAGTAATGTTTGTTGATATACAAATTCTAGAAATTAATCCTCCCTGGTGATAGAAGTTCATGCTAATTAGGCAAATTAACACCTTAACCCAAAAGTAAGATTTAAGAGGGAGAAAATTTAAAACAGATCTCATGGCACCTGGTAGATTTTGTCATGTACATATATTCTTTTTCTCTACAGGATCAGGGGCCATTGGACGTTTTAGCTGGAGAACAGAATACTCAAAGTAGTCACAATAGCTATCTTTACAAATGCAATCAGATGTCATGAGGAAAAGGTCAGATTTTTTTCTGTATGATTTTTCTGCAGAAACTGTAAGGCAAAATATTGTTTGATGTGAACATAAACCTTGTAATGATTTTAATTTGAACAATTAGTCTAAAGTTAGTGAGTTAACCATCATTCAAGGTACTCATGTAGAAATTGCGTGACCATCTGGTGGTCTTTCATGGTATGTTGTAAGGGGGTTGGCAGAGGATGAAACCATTTGGTCTCCAAATGTATTCCTAGTTAGAAATAACTCACCATAGTTAAAACATGAGGAGAAAAAAAATTATAAATTGAAAACTCCATTTTGTCTATTTATAAGTCCAGGCAAATCTAACAGTATTTTAAAAACTTTGTTTTCATGATTTCAACTGCATTGAAACTTTCATTGGAATTCCCCAAATCCTCATCCTATCATCATATGCCAAATCTTCAAATTTGGCAATTCCAGGGACAGGCACTGATAATTATGCATTATATGAAAACAGCTGAGGAACTGAGTACTTCTGAAGAGCTGCCTTTCAAATATCATTTCTTGATTAAATTCAGGTGAAAAACATTTTCCATCTTCAACTTCCTCTCAGAATGTGGAAACACTGTATCTCCGCTATATAAACTCCCAATTATGAGAAGTAATATTCTAAGTATTTCTCAGCAGATTCTGACAGTGTGATGTAAGAGAAATCTCTCTATGGCCACTGCAAAGAGACCTCTGTGAAGGGTAGATTCTCTCACACATGCTCTCTCCATATTGCATATGGCAGCTAAACCAGAATCTGGAACTTAGGTGCCCAATAAAAATTAGTTTTTTGAGGGCTACAAATAAGCTTTTAGATCTCCTGGTAATTTTTCAAAGTTTTTCAAAGTTATTGCCTATTTAATGTATTAACATTTGTACATTTTTCAAAGTTATGTATTAACATTTGTAATTTTTCAAAGTTATTGCCTATTTAATGTACAAATGTTAATACATTAAATAGGCAATAACTTTGAAAAATTACCAGGAGATCTAAAAGCTTTTGTTTCCACACACTCCCCCCCCCCCCAAACAAATGGTGCCCTTTAAAATAGTGTTGATTACATGGGCACTTGACTGGCTTAGTTGGCAAAGCATGTGACTCTTGATCTAGAGGTTATGAGTTCAAGCCTCATGTTGGGTATAGAGATCACTTAAAAAAAAAAAAAAAAAGTTCGCCAGTGCCATTGGTGAGGGTTAAAAAGTTGAATAAAGATTTAAAAACAAATAAATAAAATAGCGTTGATTGCACCAAGCAAGTGCATAGAGGCCATGCGCCATCCTGAATACCCAAATGAACTCCAGGTAAGTGGGAAGGCAGATCAGGAAGCCAGGGTAATATGATTGCTTCTCAGATAGCATGATCCTTGAGCAGAGAATTCAGGTACCCATTGGCTTCCAGAGGACACTGATTTGGCTGTCAATTGGCTTAGGAGAATTAGAGTAAGAAATTTTTCACCAGATAAAGTAATACTCAAACCGGGCTTATACATTTAGTCAAGACGGCTGTCATACTTTAATTGGTGCTAGATTTCCTTTTCATTGGGTTATTCTAGGTGCCAAATTAACCAGATGGGCAGATGGTCTTGCCTCTAATTTCAGCCATGCCCCTCGCCCCAGATATAACCCAATAAATTCATGTACATAGGACACACACCCCACCAGTGCAATTCAAATATTTAGTCCTGTAAATCATTGTCAGAAGGGTCAACTTATATAGAAAGCTCAACTTTTTTTAGGATTTAATACATACAATTACTATATGGAATTAACTCATTACACATATATGTAAATATATATTTATTCATATATATTTATATATTATATATTATATTTTTATAAATTTATATATAAACATATTATACATATTTATATTTATTTATTTGAGAGGGAGAGTGGGAGGAGACACAGGACTCAATCTCATAACCCTGAGATCATGACATGAGCTGAAATCAAGAGTTGAATGCTTAACTGACTGAGCCACCCAGGGCTAACCATTAAACTCATTATAGGTGAGTAATATTTATTTATTTATTTATTTATTTATTTTAATTTATTTTTATTTCCAGCATTAGGTGAGTAATATTTAAAGAAATCTTGCTAATGTACAGTTTTGTTCTACTGATCAAAACAGTGTGTTTACAACTTCAAAATTTACAGATGATCCTTGGAAGATATCTGGAGAAGTGTTACAAATTTTTCTTCTTGGGAGTAAAATATTTACCTGTGGATTGTCTAGAATTGCCCCATTGTGAACAAAATCCTAGCTTCTCCAAGCTTTGCCTCTCACTGTGTGACCTTACATAAACCATTTAACCTCACAGGGATTTTTCTTTTCATCTTTAAAAGGAAGAGATTGGAGTATATAGACCCTTAGATCCCTTTAGCTCTAAGGCTATGATTCTGATGTATATCACTGAAATGGCGTTCTAAAATGGTTCAGAATGGAACAGGCGAGTGTGAGCATTCACTGGAAGAAGTGCCCAGGAGAATATTGATAACCTGATGGTAATATTCCTTTGGCAGTAGAGATCCAAATGGCACTTGAAGACATACTCCAGCCTAATAGAGTCTCAATCTATTATTATTTTTAACAGTGACATAAGGGGAGGACATTAGCATAGGTGTTTCAATGCTGACAGGGTTGCAGAGGGATTTGTTTAGCTGAGCCAAGGAAAAATGACTGACTGGTACATTTAATTTATTACTTTTATTGACTTCTGCAGCTCCAGTGCAGTTGTACTCAGAAGGCCCATACTAGCTAATAAAATAGGACTTTAGAATTGATGTAGCAAATAAAATGCCAAATAAGAATGCCATTGTTATTAAAATGTAGTGACACTATTGATTTAAAATAAATATATTAGCCAGTTTGCTATGCATTTAGTACTGGACGCAGCCGTTGAAGGCAGCTTTTAGGTTACAGGTTTACATGACAAATGAAAGACCTCTTACCAGGAGGAGTAATGCAGTTTTATGTGGCAAGATTGCCATGGAAACGGAAATAAATCCTGGAGCTAAATAGGGCCGTGAATATCCTGTCTTCTGAGTTCAGCTTGCCATGTTCCATAGAAGAAATTCACAGGACGCTTACCATGGTTCCTTTTTAAATGAAAAATTATAGACTTGGTAATTCTCAACTCATATCATTATTGAACATTTTCTTTTCACTGTAATTGGTGTGAAGAAGGCAGGCTTAGACAAAACACATTCTGGCCCTCCTCTCACACCTCTCTGCCCAATTTTCCTCTCTCGCTCTCTCTCTTTCACACACACACACACACACACACACACACACACACACACACACACTTCGCACCTCTTCTTTGCAATTCCAGGTAGTGTATATAACCCATTTTTCTATATAAGCTATAATATAATCGTGAGCGTGAATGGTTCTGAGAAATACATATGGCTTCTAAAATGCTATAGTGATAAGTTGATATGTTAACCAGTGTCTATATATAACTACCACAGAGCATCCTCACATAAGAGCAGAAAATTTCTCTGCGATTCAGTGTATCCTTGATAAATACTTGTGTGTACATACCGTTTGCTTAAATTGGCCAAAAATAAACAAATTAGGTAAATTCTTGATATTCTACTCCTTTTCATTCAATTAATTAAGAAAGCCTGGTGGATGGCTTATGTTTTCTCCTGCTTCTAAATGTTCTGCTCTAAATGCTCTTGGACTGGCATGTCTTCTATAAATAAATGCCCACCATCCTTGATTATCAGTCTGAGATGTCCTTTTAAAGGCAGCCACTCAAACCTCCTAGGAGACATTTTTAAGTTTCTAAAATGGCACAAAGCATGAAAAAGGTAGGCTGGAAACAATTTGTTGTCCATTAGGATCTTTTTAACTCTAACCCAGTGCCACATATCGTAGGGCTCTTGTTTGCCTCCACGATGGCAAACACCAAATCTGTCTTGTTTGTCACTGTGGTGCTGGTGCCTAAAAATGTGACTGACACATAGATACACATGAATATTCCAGGCACAGATATATTGAACCAAACAAGTCATTTCAGAAGTAGAGTTGCTCTTCCAATAACTTCAGTATTCCTAGAAAATAGAAAGGAATGCTGAGATAGTTTGCCAGAAAAGATTAGCTACAGTGGTTGCTATGGACCAAATATTTGTGTCCCCCTGCATTCATTGCTATGTTGAAACCCTAATCTCACTGACGATATTTGGAGTTGGGGGACTTTGGGTGGTGGTTAGGTTATGAGGGCAAAGCCTTCATGAATGGGATTAGGGCATGTTTAAGGAGAGGGCGAGAACTAGCTGGTCTCCTTGTGTTGTGTGAGGACACAACAAGAAGTAGACAGTCTGAAACCTGGATGAGGGTTCTTGCTAGACCCCACCTGTCATGATACCTTGATCTTGGACTTCTAGCATCCAGCCTGAAATAAGACCAATAGTGCTATCTCTTTATTTCTCTTAGTCTGTCAGAATGTGGGCACAACTGTAGAGCCTGAAGCATGTGTGATTCTTCACTCAGCTCCCAGTAGCCGTGTTAGAGTAAAAGAAATCCTTTCTGTAGTCAACAATTGCTCAGTGAAGATAGAGTCCAAGACTTGGCCTTCCAGTGAAGGACATAAGGGAAACTATTTTCCAGCAGCTTCCAGCCCTGCATCTTTTATCTCAATCATTTATGTATTGGGGGTATGAGCATTAGGAAGCATCAAAAATATCCAGCAATTTCCCCCTATTTTTTAATTTGCCTTGAATGACCAGACATGACCTTGAATAGAGAAATTATTTTGCAATTGTGTGGATTTACAATTGTGTTTACAGTGGTTTTAAAAATCGATGAAAATAAGATTTACTGCCCTTCCTCTATATTCCAGTGTGTAGCTTTTACATGAAATTGCACTGACGTTTTACTGATGACGATATTCAGCAGATGTTTCAAAATAATTCTTGATTTTGAGTTGATGAGTTGGCTTATTGTTTTATATAGGAATACTTTGAAAATCTAGTTCAGAAATATCATTTTTGAATAAAGTCTTCTATTTAATTGACCGATTTTGCCTGTTATTGGCCTGAGGTCACTGAAATAGAAAAGTGCCCATGACCTCAAGCACTGACTCACCTACTATATGCCAAGCACTATGCATTTATGAGGAGAGTTGAAGATGCAGAGAAGAGAGCTGATAGTTAATGAGAGCAAGACAAAGCAGGAGGTGGTCGAATCGATGGGATATACTGATTCAGCTCTTAAGCAGTTTTCATAAGCATGATGTTTGACGCTGCTATGGTTAGAAATTCTTACAAGAATACCCCCACGTCCTTTCTGAAAGAGATCTAATTTTCAAATATGTTGCAATGCAACTGAAGGTAAATTATTTCCAGCTTTATGAGAAATGGAATATATTTAACAGTTGGCTGTCTTTTTGAGAAACTGATATTAGATGGTTTGTAAAATCACAATCTTGTCCAAATTCACTAGGAAAAGCATAGATGCGTCCCAAGTTTCAGTTCTGTGAGTTGAATGTTACACATATCTGGGTTTAGGAGCCCAAAGATTTGTGGGTTTAACTCAGTATCTGGTAGGAAGAGCTCTTCTGTTTGAAGCTATAAACAAGTCAGCAAAGCTGGCAATGTCTGCCTGGGGTATGTCAAGGAAGATCAACTCAGAAGTTAGGGTTGTTTCTGCATTGCGGGAGGGGTTGGGAACGCAGTCTCAGGAAACACACCAAATGTTGAGTGAGGGGAAGAAACATATAGTGAAGTGAAAACCAGACTAGAAGTCAGGGGAGCTGAGTTCAAGGGCCAGCTCCACCAACTATGTTGGGAAGAAAACCAGCCAGGATGTCAAATTCTTTGTTTTTGAGAAGGTGATAACAGTATCTGACTTATATGGGTCTTGTGAGCACCAAAAAGAAAAGTGTGTATGTATGTGTGTGTGCATAAATATACAAATGTATACATATAAGCACACACATGTGACTCTATACACACATGTACATTCAGCTGCCTTGCCACGGCTCAGTAATTTTCTTCCCCTTTCTGCGAATTATAACTTGCTCATTTATCAAAGAATAATACTTACCTTACCTCCCTCCCTCACAAAACTGCCTATGATAAATTTCTTACATAAATACAAGACACTGAAAAAGATGTTTGTTGTATTTTTTGTTTTCTGTCGATGCTTTAAAATTTCTCTATCTAGGGCACTAGCTTGGAACGGGGAGGGTACAGTTCACAGTGAATTGCCTGCCCTCAAGAAGGTCATAACCTGCTTGAGCAGTGCTCCCTGTTAATCAGAGTTTTTCAGCACCATGAGGATGAAGTACCCATCTAAGATGACAGCATCCTTTAGGTCACATCTGCAAAGAGCTTTAGATCCTTTATGATCTGATCTTAAGCAACTTGTCCAGCCTTTTCTTGCCTTGTGCTTGACCCACAAGACTAGTCTGCCAAGCACATTGCCTAGTTTAATTTCTGAGGTTATCCTGACCTTTCTGGCCTTGAAATCTTTCCTTACATTTTGTCATCCACCTCTGATCCACATTGTGGATCCTGCCCTTCAAAAGAGTTTGCGTTTGACTTCCTTCTTTGTAAGAAGTTTTCATCTACATTCTTTTTTATTTAGGAATAACTCTCCTTCCTTTGACTATATTTCATGACTTTATGGGTCCTGAGGGCTTCCTCTTCTGTGAACTGCCTGCATGACCTTTATACCATTTTGTTTCCTTTATTTTGCTTATTTTTTACTTGTAGAGTTGGCTCTCAATTCCCATTCCCCAAAAGACTGCCAGAAAAACCTGTTGATCAAGCAAAGTAAATGTATTAGACCTGACTGTCAAGGGAAGATCACATGTTGACAGAGAATTAGTTAAGTCTTAGAAGGCAGATTTCAGAGGTTATGGGGTTTTAGGATCTGCCCTGGGCAATTTTAAAGCAAGTCTTGCAAGATGAGGAACTGCTCAGAACGGGGCCGACTTTAAGACATAATGGCTGTTGAGGCTCTTGAAGTGAGAATTGATAAGCAAGCTGTCTGTTTTGAAAAGGACACTCTTGTGCTCAGTTCCAAGTCTTATTTTCCAGAGCAAAGAACTAAGTTATTTTTTACTCGTCTTCAGTTTTGTTTCACACAGGGATAACAAAAATATATTTTGTTTTGTATGACAAACCCAATAGCAATGGTCTTTGTATACTTTATCAGTGTAACTTCCATTATTTTGTTGTTGCTTTAAAAACTCTCCAAGACGGGAGTTTGGGGGAAAACAGTCAGCAGGTTCATTTCATGATCTATTTGAAAGAATGTGAGTCTTGAGCAAGAACAGGACTTTGAATAAACCTGAGGGTATGGTCATCCTGGGAAGCAGAACTTATTATTTCAGAAAAAGGCAGCAAAGGGATGAAACTGGGCTGGACCCCCAGGGGAAAGTAGATCAGTGGGAGGGGAAGAGCAGATGGGAGTCCAAAACAGAGGGGACTTGAGCGGGCCACCTTGGCTCTGATTAAAAGGTAACCCTCAAATGGGGCAGAATATAAACAGTGCCAGCTAGGATTTCTATTGACCTTCAAGTGCTTTCCTGTTTGGCCAAAAATAAGATAGCTTCTTTCTGGTGATGGCCAGCTTGCAGGATGTCGGTCTTATACACATTAACCCAAACCACTCAGGGATACAATTTATACCAGCCTGAAAGGATGGTTATGAGAAATGTAGAAGGACCTACATGAGAACCTTAACATAGTACACTAGCTTATAAATATTGTTTGGGATAAGCTGGTAATTATTTCTGTAACTTTCACAATAAATGTCTCTGAACTTCTGCTAAAATATTTCTGGCATTATTAAACATTTCATTAAACTGAATTTATTCTTAGTGATTAAACATGTAACATCACAACTTTTAAAATACTGGAGACGAGGTCTCCTGGATGGTTCAGTGGGTTAAAGCCTCTGCCTTCAGCTTAGGTCATGATGCCAGGGTCCTGGGACCCTGCTTCCCCCCTCTCTCTCTGCCTGCCTCTCTGTCTACTTGTGATCTCTGTCTGTCAAATAAATAAATAAATCTTTAACTTAAATAAAAAACTGGAGACCACCAGTGCTTTAATATGTGTAAGGCTGTGCAAACTTCAGGATAAAGCTGCTTCTGCCATCTTCAAGCCTATTTGTCAGGTTTTATTTTTTAAGTTTATACATTGATTGGAGAAGTTATAGAGACTTTTCTTATCTTTGCAGTCTCAGGTTTCAGCATATCTACTCACTTAAAAATTGCATATCCACTCACAAAATTATACAGTTCATGGTCATTACATTTCCTTAAAATGTTATGCGAAACTCAGGCGTATTATCTATGACTCCAAAGTGCTCTTGTCAGTACATGTCAAATTGTATTCTGTAGACTTTAACTACTTACTTTAAGTTTTAATACTTCTTATATAACTTATATTTATGAAATGAAATAGGGGAAATATTTCAGAAACATATTTGAAACAATAATCCAAAAATATTTCTACCCTTTTAGGCAACTAATTCAGGTAATGGAAAAATATCCCATGATTGCAAATGAATTCCTGAAAAATATAGGAAAAATATGCCATAGCCAAGGAGAACTTTGTTAATTAAAATTTGCTTGGTCTTATACTAGAGAAACATTGTAAAAATTGGGACACCGAACCCAAAAGAAACACAGTTTTTATCTGAACACCAACATTCAATCAAGAGATTCTCAATGTTGCTAACAACATAATAATAAAATGGCATAATTCATAAAATACTTTTATCCTATTAGAATACTGTTTCCTCCTATTAAGATTTCAATGAAAAATAAATATCTTGCCACAAATATTTAAAGATCATTCTTTAAATAGAGTGAATAGAGTAAGGAGATTCCCATTCACCCTAACTACCCTTTAGGAAACCAGTTCATCGAAGGGGGGGTCTACCAGAAGCTGTGGAGAAAGAACATTCCATAAGACTCTAGGCCTCTGGCCTAGGTTACAAGGTCTATAATATTTTTAACAAACCATTTTCAACATGAACTGCCAACTGGAATGATTCCCTGGGAATAATAGCTTTAAAAAATATTGATATCTAGGTCTCAAACCCAAAGAATCTCATTTATTTCACTTGGTGGACAGACTAAACAACTAGGACTTAAAAAATAAAACAAAACAAAGCAAAACAAACAAAAAACTCTGGTTGATTCCAATTGGCAGAGAAGGCCAGTAACAACTGTTTAAATGGTTTATAATGATCAGCTTTGATGAGACCATTCCACATGCTATTGTTTCTGTTTTTCACTAAAACCTATGTTGAAGTAGAATGTTAAACTTAAAATTATAACATATAAATAGGTATAACAATGTTTAAAATTTATTGAGACTTCTAATGTGTCAGGCACAGTCCTGTAGGCTTTACTTGTACTACCTCAAGTCATCCTCTCAGGAACCCTATTATGTGGTGACTATCTGCAAGTTACAAATTAAAAAAAAAACCAAAAAAAAAAAAAACAGTAAGGTTCAGAGAGATTAAGTGACTTCTGCAGAGTCACCCAGCTAATAAATTGTGGAACTTGGCTTTGAACCCAGAAATTTTTATTTCATCTTAAATTCAAGTCAGAAAACACTGTCTGGTCTAAAACCATGTGCAAACCAAATATTATTAGATAGTGCCCAACAAATAGCAGGACTTGCTGGCCGGTAAAAACAGGATCCTCATCTTTCTAAAAACAAACTTGTCTCTCATGAGAATTCCTGTGCTTGAACAAGTCCTGTTATCCATCATCTAATACCCAGAAGGCTCACTGAGGCATGTATATCTACTTGAATGCTAGTTTAGAAGGTGAGCATGATGAATAATCAGCATTGACTACATGGCAGCAAATATTAATCAGTGCCTTCCATAATGCCTCCTAAGAGACTTTGTTACCAGTTTTCTAAGTACTTAGATTTCAGAAAGGGAGGGCTAATCAATATTACATAAAGACAATGCCACCAATATGTCCTTGTCTTAATGAAACATCTAAGTAGATATGCATTAAATCATGCTTGATGATGTGAAAAATAATGTCATTCCCATTTGGTAGGACAGGTTTCAGAGAAGTGAGAATAGATTCAGTTTGTCTGTATCTGTGTTCATTTCACTGGCCTGTTCTTTTACTGTCTATTCTCTCTGCTTCTGCTACTTCTCTTGATTCTCTGCAAAGTTCAGCTTTTGCTACAGGTACATCTTAACTCTTTTACCTCTTTATATCTGAGGCTTAACCCAAAGGAGAAGGTGGGAGGTGTTTCCATCCTCATTAGTTACAATATGTATAAACCTGGACTCAAGGTTAATTTTTCATTCTGAAGACTGTATTGTAATCTTCGACCACTTTTATGAAGTTGGGACAAAACTGAGTTTATCTCTTTAATGGCCAGTGACTCTGGACAGAGAAAAATAAGATTTTCCCTTTCTATGTGTGGTCTTGGTGTAATATTAGAACAGAGGGGTTAGTCGTTCTGCAGGGGCCTGAAGAGTAAGTATGATGAATCTTCAAGAAAAATCCCCTGTCATGAGGGTAAAGGCCCAGATTTCAGCGTCTTTTGGTTGGTAAAGATACAGATTATGACCACCAGACGTCAGCCAAACAGCCCAGAGATATTGAATCAGAGAGATGCACTTGTTTATATGCAAATGATGAGGTCAGCCTGGGTTTTAGTCATTGATAGGAATGGAGGAAATCACAGCAAGCCAACTGCATGTTGTTATTCCTGATCAGTGGACCTTTGTCCAAACTCTTCCAGAAAAGCAAATATTGCTTCAGTTTACATAGTACAGGATCTTTGGGTCAGATCTATGCATTTGTAACTTTGCAAATCTTCTTGAAAAATAATGAAAAAAAATACTGATTTAAGATGCATTGCCATCTGAACCTTCATAGAAGGGACTCATATCCTGGGAGGTAGTTAGGCATGTGAAAGAGGCTACTAAATGAACGTCTGATTATTTTCGGAAGCAGTTGTATGAGAGTATAAAGTGTACCATACTAAGTAAGGGTCACAAGGTAGGGGAACCTAGCCAAGGTACTTTACTTCTCTGAGCTTTAGTCATCAGAGCTAAGCAGACTCCTCATAATCTGCTTTCAGCAGATTACCTTACAAAAGAGCAAAGGAGAAAAATGCTTTACAACCTTAGTATTTTATTTTCCTTAATAACTAATGAACTTCACAAGGTGATAATTTGTCTATGAAAAGTATCAGCACTGTCACAAGATAGAGCAGTATTAACCTAGTCAGCTAATCCAAAAAAGCCATTTATGAATTCAAAAGACTAAGTATTAAATGCAAGTGCTTGGCCTCTGGGTACCACCTTTCTTCTCTCTCCTCTTTGAGAGGTACTCTTTATATAGAAAGAAAAACTAGGTGAGGAGGAAGGGAGTTCTGGATTTCATCTAGTACTGTTTTTAATTTATTTGTATCTGTACATCTATCTCTGAGTTTACAGGACCCTCTGAGTCTTTAAACATTAAGCCAGTGTGTCGGGGTAGATTATCGCCAAGGCTCCTTTCTGCTTCACAGGTTGGATTTAAACCAGAATGCTTTCAGGTGAAAAACTCGCATGACAACATGAGACATTCCGCTCATCTTCTCTCTCCAGTCTTCCAAAAATATTTCAAGAAAATACCAGGAAAATTCTGCTAGAACATTTTGATGGAGGTCCCCTTCAATTCTGCATGAACATAATGATAGTTTCATTTAACTTACAGGTTAAAAAGTTGCTTTGTTTCCTAGAAATTCGCTTAAAGAAGCTGTGTTCACTAATCCTATGCGGGGAAATATGAATACTTATGACCCACATTTGAGGCTTTTTCCTTAGACAACACAGGCAGTCATTCATTCAGGAGCCTTCTTGCTTTGTAGGATATTAATTTATTGTCCACGTGCCCAGCTCCATGCAGTATAAAACACAGTGCCAGAATTGGTCTTTTTAAATCATAGCATTAGTCAGGCAAATGATACACATTTTTCACTTTCCTTTCTCTTGACTCTAACATTAGCCACATAATGGGGAATGATATTGCTACTTCGTATGTTTCCCAAAGTACCGGAAGTTTCTATTTATGGAATTTCCACTAACAATATATACTATAGGGAGATTATCACCTGAACACCTTCTCAGGGGCCTTTGCAACACAAGTAGCCAGAACATTTTAGTTTTAAACCTAAACACTTCACAAAACAGGATAACTATAACCTGAGAGAAAAGAGAATACCTTTCTTTGATTTCATAACACAGGCAGGACTCAGTGTTTCTCCAGGCATGATCTGTGCTCCTCCAGCATCAGAAATTCCAGGCATAGTTGTTAAAAATTCAGATTTCTGGCCCTTATCCCAGATGCAAAATCAAAATATTTGAGAAACAAGACTAGAAAATATAATTTTATTTTTAAAAATATTTTATTTATTTATTTGACACACAGAGAGAGATCACAAGTAAGCGGAGAGGCAGGCAGAGAGAGAGGAGGAAGCAGGCTCCCTGCTGAGCAGAGAGCCTGATGCGGGACTCGATTCCAGGACCCTGACACGATGACCTGAGCCGAAGGCAGAGGCTTAACACCCTGATCCACCCAGGAGCCCAAAAAATATCATTTTAAACAATGCCCAGGTAGCTCACAGAATAGTGACGCTGCTGAGAGAAGAAAAATAGGAAAGAAAGATCATGGTGGATTGAGTTAGTGAATCTGCGCTAAAGCCCAATAAAGAAGAAAACCCAGAGAAAATCTGGCCAGCTCTGTGGCTACTGCCATGAGCGTAGCTTAATCCCCTCACCCTCCTCTGTAAAATGGGCAGAAGGTCTTTAGAAGGGCAAAAGGATCTCTACAGATTTGCAGTGCTTTTCGCATCTTTCATGTTGCCTCAGTGCAATCAGGCATTTTCAGAGTGTTCTAGCTTTTCTTCATCAAGACTCTTACTTCTCTGATGTGAAGTCCTGTTAGTCTTACTCCTGTTTCATAATGGAGAGAACAGAGGATGAGGGAAGTCAGGTGACTTGCTAAAATTTTCAGCTTTAGTTTCAGAGCATAAACCAAACCCTTGTTTTATGGATCCAAATCTTGTTTTGTAGAATTCAGCCACACTTGGGGATTCAGTATAAGGCTTATGTTTCGGGGGCATTACATATTCAAATTTTATTCTACCACAGAATTTTAAGTTAGTTTTCCTTATAGATGTCCACTTCCCAAACTGGAGTTCTAGGTTTTCAGATTATTGTGGGTGGATCTATGTTGAGAGAGAAGAAGGATGATCATGAGAACTTGGTCCATCAGCCCAAGTATCCATAATATAGTATTAAGAAGGAAATCTGAATTAAATGCTTGGTACACATGCATATGATTATCTGGAAGTTGTATTTATGAAAATATGGTAGGAATGTTAAATATGTAGAATAATTCCTGTAACTTCTGTGCTCCTTTTTTTTTTTTTTTTTAAGATCTTATTTTTTAAAGTAATCTCTTTTCCCAACATGGGGCTCAAACTTTTAACCCCGAGATCAAGAGTCCCATACCAACTGAGCCAGCCAGGCACTGCTTCTGTGCTCATTCTTGATCGACAAAATGGGGGTAGGCATTTTGAATGTTAGGTTGTAAATGATAGAAACTGAGTTTAAAGAAACTTAAGTAAAGATGGAGATTTATTGGCTCACATCACTTAAACATCCCTGATTAATTGGCCTCAGATATGCCTGGTTCCAGGAGCTCCCAGAATGGAATCAGAAATCTTTCCCTTGTTTCTAGTTTCCTTTACTTTATTTCCTGGTAGTTTCTCCTGGTAGTATAAGGAAAGCCGTGTCAGCAAGTCAGGCTGATACTCTCCTGCTTGACAAATTGAAAGGAAAGAGAAAAGTCTCATTCTCATTATTTCTAGGAATATCCCTAGCCATAACTTGCCAGGAGGATGGAAATATGCAGTAACCAGATCTAGATCAAACGTCCACTCCTGTGATCAGAAAGCAGGGACAACCTAGACTACCCGCACTTAGAGAGGAAGAAGAAGGGGTGGTTTATGTCAGGAGGGCAGAGATTCCAGATGACCATGGCAGGGGACAAGGGCCTCTGGTATAGAGTCAATGATTGTTCAATATTAACTTTCCATCTTTAGTATTATCATCATGATTATACTAAAAACACAGTAACCAATGCTACCACAGTATTACTTTTAGTGTTCTGCTTATATCTTTCGTACAGAAATGTCATTTTAGTGAGAGGTTGGAAAGGATAAGGTTTGGGAGTTGGTTTGTGGATGATAGCTATACTTGGACTGCCGTAAGAAGGTCTTCCCCCAGTTGGACAAATTATTACTAGATCTGAAGTCATGTTTGTCTTTCAAACCTAGTCTGTCTAGACAGGACTGAAGATTGGCTGGAATTTATGACATCCGGATTCTCTACCTCCTTCCAAATATTTTCTATAATATGAACTCTGGCACATGAAAAGTGTTAGGTTTATGCCAAGAGGATAGAGAAAAAGAGAACATGTAAATGCTTAGACAGCTCCCATGTTTCTGAAACCTTTCCTTTCCTTTTTTTTTTTTTTAAAGTCACCACTATTGCATTACAAAGTTGGTATACTTACTTTTTCTTTTCAGATGAGGAAACCTCAAAAAGGTCTTGCCTTGGTTCACTCACTCAGCTACCACACATTGAGCTTATCCTAAATGGTAAGCAGGAAACCAGGACTACCAACTGGGGTTTTCCACATACACTCCTCCCTGCTAATCCATGGAACACCCAAGGTATATACGTGTATATCCTGACACCCAGAAATCTGCTCCTTTTCCCACATCACACTGCCATGAAGAACAAAATTTAGAGACTATTACATGTTAATGAGAATCACTATATTCCTCCCTTGGGAGGTTAGCTCTGTTTATAGCACTTTCTGACAGTTTCCCATAGGCAGAGTTTCTACATTAATCTCCTTAACAAATTGGTTTCAGTTGATTTCGGTGTTTGTTTGTTTCTTTCATCAGGAAACTAATACAGAAAATTAGTCAACAAACGTGTTGTTGAGCTATCAACTCTCTTATTGCTAGGTGGAGAACATATCAGGTATTATATCCCATGGAAATCACATAGGAAAGAGGGCAGCGAAAAGCCCTTGTTTCTGACAGCAGCTGTCCAAAAAGCATGATCAGTTATTAAAAAATGTGTCTGCAAAAATAGTACATGCTATAAAAGGATTGCTGGGACTTTTCCTATACCTAATGTGGGAAATAATTCATAAGATAAGTGTTGCTCTTATGCTATCCCATGCTTGGAATATTAATAATACCTAAAGCTGTGTGCCTGGCTCTGTGCTATTTTCCATGTCTTGGTTTATTTATCCCCACAGGAATCCTATGCATTAGAAACTATACTCATCTTGTGAGCTTCATGCCACCTTGCAGATGAGGAAATTAGTGCATATACAGGGTGCATCATTAATTCATGGTCTCGTTTACTAATTATGCAGCAGAGCTGGGGATCAAATCCAGAAAGTTTGTGTCTAGAGCCTGAGCACATCAACCATCCCACAGCTTGCCCCTCTGCCTGAAAAATGGGATGTTTCTACTGTGGTGTCAGTTTCTGCAGCCTTAGTTACATGCAATATTTTAAGCTTTCTTATACTGTGTTAAAATGTTTCACATTAACAAAGGAGGTAAAAGGTAGAGTGTTAGTTTCTTTAAATAGAATTTAAAAGAAACATATTTGGCCGTGATTTTTATCTTAAATGATGTATCTTTTCTGGGCTATAGTTGAGGATTCTGAGAAGCTTTAGTCGAGTTTTAATTTAGGAAGAAGTTGGGTGAGTTCAGCAACTGCTCAATCATTTCATTATTGATTCAGCAACTACCTGGGGAGCTTCTACTATATTATGCATAAATCTTGGTCATGACTGGGGACACAAAGAATCCTAAGTCCTTAAGAAGCTGAAAGTCAGTGAGAAAGTGACAAGGGCTTACCTACCTCATAGAGATACCTGCAAGTACCCACTGGGCCAAGTTTGCAGTCTCCCTGGGTTTAGCAGAGGAGTCATATTTGCCTTACCTTGAAATCTGAACAAGTTACTCTAAAAGAAAAAATCATTACTGAGGAGGGAGAAGCTAATACAGAGGTGTGAAGGTGTTAAGGTTTTTGTTTTTATTGTTATTTTGTTTTGTTTTTAAGATGGTAATATCAGGGGCACCTGGGTGGCTCAGTGGGTTAAAGCCTCTGCCTTCGGCTCAGGTCATGGTCTCAGGGTCCTGGGATGGAGCCCCACATCAGGCTCTCTCCTCAGCAGGGAGCCTGCTTCCCTCTCTCTCTCTCTCTCTGCCTGTCTCTCTGCCTACTTGTGATCTCTGTCTATAAAATAAATAAGTAGAATCTTCAAAAAAAAGTGCTTGGCTGAGGAGTAAGCCTGAGGTTTATGGTTTTTTGTTTTTTGTTTTTGTTTTTTTTCCAGTATCCTAAAATCAGCCCACACAGAGCTAGAGACCAGAGTAAAATTGAGGCTAGGAGTTTGTGGTGCCTATTAATGCCCCATTTTAGAAAGCTTTTGTTGAGAGAAAATTAATTCCCATCTTGTGACAGACAAAGAATAGTGAAAATAAAGGCATGTTTAACTAATAGTGAAAAAGTGCTGAACAGGAATTCAGTCACTTACTCTTCCCCTCACTAAGGATAAATGTGTTTGTTGTGTGCTGTGATTGCTTTCGATCTGAAGAGAGTAAATTGTCATTTGAGTGTTCATTCCTTGGATCATGAAAAATGTTATTAAATGTTATTTCATGTTATTAAAAACCTAAGGAGAGCAAAAGGGCATTTGTATGTTGGGTTCAGGGAAGAAAACATATCCGCTGAGGGGTTCCTTGGTCTGTCTGTCAAATGGTCATGTTTACAGCTAGCCACCCTCTTCTTTGGTCTCCCATCTTGACAAAGGGCCTCTGGAAATGGTAAATAGAGCCAGGGAACTGATTGGCTGTTGCGTTTTCTTTTTCTTTATTTTACCCCGTCCCCAATACCCTGACATTCTCCAAAATTCTGCGAAGTTCCTTCATCTAGGTGCTTATAAATTCACAGCTGCTCCCAAGAACAGCTCAGCTGATAACTTGTGCAGCTTGAGCCTTTAAGTCAGCAGCTTCTCAGTTGCCTACTTTTCATCCTATACTTAGTGTCACCTCTTGGTTCATGTGACTGTCATGAGAGAAACTCATCTTCAGACAGGATGTATATGGTTTGGAGCTCATTATAAATGACAGGCCTTGCTGCTGATACCTTATGTATATTGTTCAGACCTCCAACTCAGATCTTTTTTCTTACTACCAAGATCCCTGACACTTGATTATTCATTTTCTCAAATAAGATCTCTGACTCTTGCAGCCTGAATTTCTAAATTTGTTTGGAATGACAATAAGCATACCACCATCCATGCTGTTACCAAACTTGACCTCTTGTCTGTTTTGACACAACTTCTCTTCATTGCTTATGTTCCGACAAGTCAGTGCACATCCTCCTTTGAAATATTTTATCCCATATCAGATCTTGACTGCCTAGGAATGATTCCAAGTGAAAATAATGTGGCAGTTTGTTATAACTTTGTCACATACAGTGGAGGTTTAAGGAAGTTGATTTAGCAAGTGAGGGATTGAAAAATGTATGGATGAATGTAAGAAACTAGTAGAAAAGAACTGGAATAAAATCAGCAGTAAGAAACAAATCAAAATTGCTGGAAAAAGAGAAAAGGAAAGAAAAAAACAAACAAGAAAGTGCCATTAAAAAAAATCACAGAGTAAAAAAGTGACAGTACTGATAAATCTCTGATAGGAAATTCATGCAGATGTGAAAACTGGGAGTTACATTTTCTAATGTTATTGTTTGGCTAAAGTTAGGTTTTGAGTGATTTTTTTTTTAACTGATCCCCCAGGAGATTCTTATAGACACCAAAGTTTGAGACTTTTTTGGAGGTATAATTGACAGAACATTATATTAGTTTCAGGTGTACAACATAATGATTCAATATTTGTATATATTTCAAAGTGATCACCACAATAAGTCTACCTAACATCTATTGCCGCACATAGTTACAATCTCTTTTTCTTTGATGACTTTTAAGATTTATTCTCTTAGTAACTTTAAAATATGCAATACAGTATTATTAACTATAGTCATCATGCTATACATTATTACATCTCCATGACTTACTTCTTTTATAATGGAAATTTGTACCTATTGACCCCCTTCATCCATTTTGCCCACCCCCCCAACCTTTTCTCCATATCTTCATTAACACTTGTTATTTCTTGTCCTTCTAATACTAGCCATTCTAATAGATGTAAGGTGATATCTCATTGTGGTTTTCACTTGCATTCCCCTGATGATTAGTGATGTTGAGCATCTTTTTATGTCCCTGTTGGCCATCTGTATGTATGTGTAAATATATATATATATAATAAATATATATTTATTTTATATATATATTTATTAAATATCTATTCGGATCTTCTGCCCATTTTTTAGTCAGATTTTTTTTTTCTGCTGTTGAGTCATATGAGTTCTTTATATAGTTTAGATATATAGATAACCCCTTACTAGTTATAAGATTTGCAAATATTTTCTTCTATTCAGCAGGTTGCCTTTTCATTTTGCTGATGATTTCCCTTGCTGTGCAGAAGCCTATTAGTTTGATATAGTCCCACTTGGGACAGTGTTGATAAATCTTTAACAGAAAATTTATCTGAATGTGAAAACTTGGGTATTCTGTTTTTTAATGTTATTGTTAGGGTAATGTTAGATATGGGGTAATTCTTGCTTTGCCTATGCCAGTGGCTTTCAAAATGCCATACATATGTTTCTGGCTTTTAGAGGGCCATGTTTTACAGTGATTTAATGGGAATTTCTACAACATAGTATCTGAGAGTTATGACAGTTGTTGGCAATATTGTCGAAGTTGTGAAGACGCAGCAAGGAAGAAAATGAAAGGGATAGTAGCTGCCTAAATGCCTCTAGAACAGCAGGGGAGAGTCCACAGTATTTGCAATGAGAACAGAAAAAAAAAGAAGAAGAAGAAGAAAAAGAAATCATTAGGGAATTTACATGTATTTTTCAGTTTCAAAGAGGATTAATATATGATAATAACTGAAAATTAAGGAGCTATGTGAGTGATGTTTACCTCTTAGAAAATGCATGCTACAATTGATGAATCAGAGATTGAGATATTTGTGTTACATATAGATGTTTTTCCATTTTAGATCATCATAAGATATATATATATATATATATATATATATATATATATATAATCATATGATATATCCATACAAACATGTGTTCCTAATCCCAGAATCAGGAGTTCTAAGTAATCCTGTCAATATTCTGCTCTCAATCTGATGAATGATCTTGAGCAAATCAACTCAATATTGCTTTTCTAGACACAGTCCACATTTTTTAAACATGGTTTATGATATTTATATTGTCTGACCTACCAGCCATATAGAATTACATGTGGTTTCTGGAATATACCATTCTCTCCTGTGCTGCCATGTTTTCTGAACAGGAAGTGTGGGCTTTTTTTTTTCTTATTTTTTATGTTGTTTTGTTTTACCTGAACCCTCTTTTTGATCTGCCTCATTAACTCCTCATTGTCTTTAAAAGCAACTTAGATATCACCAATTCTTTTAGTGCTATAGTCCTCAAACTGTAGTTGTAAACTTTGAGGATTCCAGATTAATTTAGAAACGACAGAGGCTGGTCTCTTGGGTGACTTTATTAATGTTTAGAAACATCCTTGCCTCATGAAAGGATGGACAGGTAATACAATGTCCCATGCTGGCTGAAGAAAGACATTAATGAAGAGGTTATAAATAATCTCTGCCCATTTTTCCTATGTCATGCCCATTTGCCTTCCATCACCATGGCAACCTGCCTCCCAGGTTGAGCAGCTCATCCTAACAAAAGAGACAGGAAGGATGGACTCTGGTAATTGCCATTTCCTGTTATTTTTGACCCCAATGAAGTCATACCCACCAATCTCAGTGTTATTTTAACTCATTGTGCTTACCACTCAAGCAAAAATCCTTCAGTTTTTACAGATAGAAGAAGGATTCACTATTTTTTTTTTTATCATTCCTTTGAGATTTTGTGTAATTTTTGTTTGTTTGTTTTGCTGGAAACACTCTTTCCCCTTTAATCTTGCCTGGACTGACTGATACAGTAGAACCTCGGAAGGTGAGATCCATAAAACTGACTTTTAAAAGCTTAAAGCTAGTGTTAAGAAAAGACACAACTAGATTCCTAAGAGGAAGAAGCGGCTTGTCAAGACAAATACCTACCTCATCATGGCAGAGAGGAAAGGAGAAGTTGATTCTCTGAATTATGAGCTCATTGTTTACACCCACATCTGATGCTGGGTAACAAAATTGTTAATGAAAAGGACAGCTTTTCTTCCCATTAGAGAGATGCAAGTCAATATGTAAAGACCTCATCATCCTTTAGGATGGGAGGGAAAGAGATTTAGGAAGTGCAATAGACCTTAATTTGTGTTGCACATTAGAATCATTCTGAAGGTTATAATAACATCAATGCCTTGGTCCACATTACCAAAGATTGACTTATTTGGCCAAAAGTATAGCACATATCATGAATATTGTATGTACTCAGTATGTCATATAGATTATGTAACCTTTTTGTGCCCTAGCTTCCTTGTTTGTAAAATAGTGATTATGACAATATATCTTATTGGGTAATTGTAAGAAATAAAGTAATCTACATAAAGTCTTAGAATAGTGCTTGAAACAGAAAAAGCATTCTTGTAACAATGTTACACATTGTTATTCATATTATTATTAATATGTTTTCCACTATTCCACTTGTTGAAATAATTCATTAGAGAGGGGGTTGCCATTGTAGGTTTAGTACATACTTCAGTTCAAGTTTAGTTTCATCTTTCAGAGAGAACATTAAGGGTTTTGAAAGTGGGGACATTGGCTTACTCATCCCAATACTCTAGTGCCTAATCCAGTGTATAAAGTGGGAGATGCTCAGTAAATAAAAATCAGACAAATGGATAGGCCAACAAACCAAGGCATATCTATCACCAAACAGTTATTTTAAATAATATCAGAATAGAACCTGGATAAGGCTGTCATTTTAGCTGGAAAGAAACGAATCTACTAGAATCGAAACTAAGACATAATTAAAGCTGCGTTCCAGCACCCTGTTGGAGACATGATCAAAGATAAGAGCTATACTGTGTTTCATGATCTTAGAAAGAAAAAGGCATTGCTGTAACATCACAGGAATGGATACGATGGTGGTACAAGTGTAAGAATAAGTAAACCCAGATAAAAAGGATGGTCTACTCTGGAATTAAATGAAAGAAAAATTCAAAAGCTGGCCATCAGGTATTTTACTATAAATAAATAAATAAATAAATGTTAAAAAACATTAGGAATGAGAGAGCTAGTACTCTACGCTTTCATAATTATGGGGAAGCAAACAGGTCAGATAGACAAAGGCCTAGCTAGACAAAAACAAAGAGCTTACTTGGTCTACTTAAAATAGGAAAACAGAGTTTTGACTTAGCAATGTGGATAACTGATAGATACAGAAAATGGCACAGAAAAAAACTATAGTAAAACATTAGGAAATAATAAAATTATAATAAATAATAATATATAACTTATAATTCATATAATTATCACTATTTGAATTTTAATAATTTAATAATTTATAATAATAATAGTAAAATTCTCAGATTCGAATTCCCAGAACAAATTGGTTTAAATTCTAATCCTAACACTTTCTTAGAGTGATAGTACATTGATTCCTAATTTTTAAAATAGGAAACAGAACAAACATTGATGCACATTATTATATTTAGTCATCATAATATGTTAACATGTTTATTTCAGTGCCTTAAATACTCTCAGTGCATAAAATCATTTCTCAGCTATTGCCAGATTTGCATGCATTTAATGTTTTTTTCATAAAAAGATAATTTTTTGAGAATATAAAGAACCTTTCAAGGATCGAAGCTGTTCAGAACTTAAAGAGCTATTATGGGTTGTATTAACCTTATGTTTCCGACATTTGAGATATCCAAGGAAATTTGCAATAAAAAGTATTCCTGTCTCACTAACAATAAGCCTTATAATATTAATAATAAAATTTTTAGAAGTGACTTTAGACCAAGAGATACTTTCTGTACTTTATTACATGACAAGTGGAGTAGAGGGATCATTTTAAGTAAATTATGGAATCCCTCCTCAGACATTAGAATTCTAAATATTATCTCCAACCACACATAAGTTCTTAATAACTCAATATCACATTATACAAGGTACATAAATAAGTCTATAAAACAGAGGCAGGGCTGTGAATCGCCAGGTTTACACACTTCACAGCACTCACCATAGCACATACCCTCCCCAATGTCGAGTCACAGACCTGTACCCCTGGGGATAAAAATACATTATATGTTTATAAAAAATAAAAAATAAAAAAATAAAAATTTAAAAAATTAAAAAAAAAAAACAGAGGCAGGGAAACTTTGTAAAAAGTGTCATATAATAAATATGGCTCAGTGGGCCATAACGTCTCAAGTACTCAATTCTGCCATTGTAGGGTGAAAGCAACTACAGGGAATGGATATGGCAGTGTTTTAATAAAACTCTATTCACAAAAACAGGCAGTCAGCATAATTTGACTATTGACCCTTATTATGAACCTGTGTGCTCTTGACAGCTAATACAGCTTCTTTTTCAGACATAGAAGCCTCTTTCAAGAAGAGGAGAGGTGAATTTAAAATTGAAAAACTCAAGGAGCACTGGGTGTTGAGCACAAATGATGAATCATGGAGCCCTACATCAGGAACTAATGAAGTACTACATGGTGACTAACATAACATAATAAAAATAAATAAATGAATAAGAAAGACTTAGCAAGCCTTTGTGTCCTAGGTCATCTGTCTAGTAAATGTGTATCATGGAGCAAGAAACACAACTTTTCTGAGCCTCAGCTTTCTTTATTTAAAAAATTGTAATAATCTTTTCTGCCTTGAAATTGTTGCAGAGATCAAATGGACAGTGCAAATGAAAGAGAAAATTATAAATGGCAAGGTGCTATATAAGTCTAGATTTCTTTGGTAGCCATGGCAGCTATGGTAGTGATCTCAGCAGATATGGAAACATGACACAAAATCTCCCTGATTTCCTATATGTTCAAAGAGAAAAGAAAGAAATAACCTCATTCTGATCATATCCCTATAATGGCTTGATCATTGAGAGCGGCAGACCTTTGAGGAGATAACATTCAACAAAACAAATCCTCCCTGTAAAAAAAAGAAAAAAGAATCTAATGACTTCACATAATTCTTAGGTACCAGTGTATTCAAGGATATATATATATATATATATATCTGTATCCTTTATTTATTTTTTCATTTTCTGTTATAAAAGGTGCTTCAAAAAAATCAAATAATCCAAGAGCTGGTGAATGAGCTGTGAGCTTTAAATTAAATCTTTCTGAGTAAATAGCTAACTACTTTCTGTTAGCAAAGCCAATTTAGTAAATTCTTTCTGAGGATATGCTTTCATGGGTATGCTTTCAAGCAAGCGTTCGGACTGCTTTCATGGGTATAATGGTTGATATTTGGCTGAAGAAGAGAAAAGCCAAGTATATGAATTATGATGACATTCTAGGTACAGATCTTGACATTCAAGCTTGAGAAAAAAATAAAAGGAAGGCAGCCAATAGGCCATGTGAAATCAAGTCTAACAAATAATTCACTATGGAACACTTGAAGAGGAAAGCATTCCAAATATTTAGTGTTTCTAAATCAATTCTAATTTAGCTCTGGTCTTTAATTGCCAAAGATGGCTCAAAGTTTAGTACCAGTTTGGTTTGTTTTTTCCTTTCTTAAATAATGTCATTTAGCTGAAATTTATTTAGAACATTGTGATATTGTTCCATAATCCCAAAATACTTATTTTATTTTATTTTTTTTAAGAATTTATTTATTTGACAGAGAAAGATCACAAGTAGGCAAAGAGGCAGGCAGAGAGAGAGAGGAGGAAGCAGGCTCCCTGCTGAGCAGAGAGCCCGATGTGGGACTCGATCCCAGGACCCTGAGATCATGACCTGAGCTGAAGGCAGTGGCTTAACCCACTGAGTCACCCAGCGCCCCCCAAAATACTAATTTTATTTAAGAAGATTATTAGCAATGAAAAAGAAATATAGCCTTATTTATAATAAGAAAGCATAGTTATAATAAAAACTCCATAGTGATTAAGAGGTCAGAATTTGTTGAGTTCCAATCTTAACCTTGATGCATTTACTGGCTTTGTGATGCCAGAAAGATTTTTGGGGGTGGAGGGGCAGTAAAGATTTTATTTATTTATTTGACAGAGAGAGAGAAAGATCACAAGTTGGCAGAGCAGCAGGCAGAGAGAGAAGGGGAAGCAGGATCCCTGCTGAGCAGAGAGCCTGATGTGATACAAGGCTTGACACAGGACCCTGAGTTCATGACCTGAGCCAAAGGCAGAGGCCTAACCCTTGGAGCCACCCAGGCACCCTGCTAGAAAGATTTTTAGCATTTGTAGTACTGTGCTTCCTCTCTGTATAAATATAAAACTACAGATATTTGTTGGTATATAGTAATTTCTTACAACATGTTGGATATCATTTCAATTTTTATCTCTACCTGACATTTCATGAAAAATTCAAATAGATCTATTTTCATCTACTATTATTTAAGAGTTCTAAAGAAAACAAATTCATTTTTGTTAACTCTTTTCAGACAAATAGAAACAGAAGTAGAGCAAGTTCCCTAGTGCTAGTGCTTTATTTGGAAGGTGCTAACCCAGGGCAGTGAGAGTGAGATAAAAGAGAAGGGAGACAGAGAAGGATGGGAGTCAGTACCAGGTAATGTGTTATCTTCTGCCCACTATGTCATAACAACCCATACAAAATAAAAATGGAGGTCACAGGGACAGCTTCAAGGTATGTCTTAAGTGGTAGAAAGATGCCATGCCTAGGAGCAGTTTATTGGAAGTGGGAGGGGAGAATAAATTGATCTGGCCATTTCCCTCATATTCCCTTTCTCACATGGGTCAGTCTTTGCTCCATGGGAAGGAAATGCCCTCTTTCAAGGCTAGTCTTCCCTAAACACCTTCCTCTTCCAAATTATTTTGATGAAATTCCAAGTATCATCTTCTACCATTTGTAAACATTTTAGTTACCTCTCTAAAGTTTTTAAAATTTACTTTGAGTATATCTGCTTCTGGCTATGCAAAAATATTATATAAGAAGAACTACAAAATCTGAACACAATATATAAAATAACTGTTTAAAATCATTGAAAAGCAATTAACATGGAAGGAAAGAACATTTATTCCAGACATTTTTCTGAGGGTATATTGAAAACCATCGTATAGTAGAATAGAACCCAAGGAGGAGCAGCAGTTATAATGAGTTTGAAGTTCAAGGCTGTTAGAGTTGCTAAGAACAGAAGAAATAACAGAGGAGGACTAATACCTACATACTCATTACCATTAAGCTAGTATTTTATTCTTAATTATGTAGGTTCCAGAGTAAGGGTCTAAGAAATCCAGTAACAAAATCAAGAAAACCCAACAGCTCATGATGCTGAAAAGTACTGAGCAGAGACTTGCAACTGGCGTGCTGTGCTAGGGAAAGAGTTTGGAATCCAAGCTCCACCGAAGCATAAAAGCAATGGCAAAAACACAGGCACTTAATTTAGAGCCAAGAAAGACCACACCCCAAGAATAAAGACCCCAGTCTCAGAGGGAGACTCATACCCTAAATGTAAGTACAAAACTGATATAGAACAGAACTAATTAGCTTAACACCAAGCTTTATATAGGACCAGACTAGTCCAATGATGCTCTATATGTTTCCAGAAGAAAACATAACAACTTGGGATGGATTGTGTCCTCTAGAGCTTCTTTAATTTTTATTTTCCATTTCTGACAACCAATATAAATATATGAGGCATGATAAGAAAAAGAATGAAATGATTGAAAACTGAGAGAATAGGTAACAGAACTAGAACCACAGATGGTTCAGATATTGGTGTCAATAGACGAACATCTTTTTAAAATAATGTCTATGATTGATATAAGCAAGAACATATATCAACAAGTAAACTAAAGAGAGCTCTTTTTATTTTAAAAAGAGAGCATTTTAGAACTAAGGAATTATAATATCAGGAATGAGGTGTCATTGGATGGGTTGAGATAACAAGATACTGATTCTTACAGAGAATCAGTGAACTGAAAGAGAGGTCAGCAGAAGGTATCCAAACTGAAAGAAAAATAACGAAATAATGGGGAAAATATATATGCACAGACACACACATACATATTTTTTTTAAAGATTTTATTTATTTATTTGAAACAGAGAGAGAGAGAGATCATAAGTAGGCAGAGAGGCAGGCAGAGAGAGGGAGAAGCAGGATCCCCGCTGAGCAGAGATCCCGATGCGGGCCTCAATCCCAGGACCCTGAGATCATGACCTGAGCTGAAGGCAGAGGCTTAACCCACTGAGCCACCCAGGCGCCCACACATACATATTTGAATCTGTTGTTCAAAAAGACTGCAGAAAATGGAGCAGTTGCAGTATATGTAGAGATATTAGTTAAGAATTTTCTAAAACACATGAAAGACGTCAAATTACTTTCAAGATAATCTGTGAATCCCAAGCAAAGATAAATGTAGAGAAAAGCATACTGAAATTTATACTAGCACAAGAACAAACTTCTCAAAGTTACTTAGATGTCAATGACCATGTCTGACACATACATGACTTTCAATAATTATTTATCAAACCAATAACTAGATTCAATTCTGTGACATTCTCCTACAAAATAAGAGAGGGAAGAGAGGGAGGAGAGGCAGGAGGAGAGTCAGGTTTTTGCATTCTTTGGCTCTGAAAGGAGACTAAATCCACTTCTGTGGTACAAGTTTGGGCCCATGGAGGCAATGTAGATGTTTTGTACAAGAAGAGAGGTGACAGAGCTATTATTGGAGGGGACTGAAGTAGCCCTCAAGGTAAATCTTTAAGTCTGGGAATACAGAGAGTACTATTGTCTTGGAAGGTGGAAGGGCCTGTGCCCTTTTTACTCATGATGTCCCTCTTCCCAAGACTTCTGCACTGAACAATGAGGAAGTGCCTGCCATCTACAGAGCTGCTCTGTATCAAGCAGATCATGACAGTTTGGGCAGAGTATCTTGATGGTCACAAGGAGCCCCCAGCCAAAGGCACTTCCTCTTTGTTTCCTTGAGCTGTAAGTATGGAGAATGGTTGCAAGTCCAGGAAGGAAGAAGATGGCATCAAAATTAATGAAAAGAAATAATGACCATCTACTTACACTCTTACAGTATGAGCTCTACAATACTTATTAAATTTCAAAAAAAAAAAAACCAGTAAAATATGTTCACAGTACAATACTTTCCATAAAAGAAAGGTGAGGGAATATAAGGTTTGCATTTTGTTAGGGTGAGGGGTGGTATTTATAAATAGATAACTTACTAGCTACGTCGTTGGAGGGACAATGAGGGAAAAATGAAGCAGGAGAAGGATAAAGAGTGTGCTGTGATTTTGGATATAGGGGTCGAAGAAAGCTCTCTGAGGTTGTGGCATTAGAGCAGACCCCTGGACTGAGGTGTCTAACAGGGCAAAGGGTATTTCTGGACCAAGGCCTCCTGGGTATATTTAGGGTTCAGTGAGGGAAGGGAATAAGCAAAGGGTCAAGTGGAAAAAGATGAGGTTGGAAAGATAGCCATGGATCAGATCACTTAGGGCCTTGTGGGTCAGGGCAGACATTTGCATTTTATTCTAAATGTGATTGGAACCATCCATTGGAGGGTTTTGAGCAGGACAGGGACATGAACTAATTCAAGTTATGAAAAGATCCCTCTGGCTTCTGAATAGAGAAGAATCCACAATGCCTATGGCTGTAAGCAGTGCCCCAGACTGGAAGCTACTGCAGTTTCCACAGGGGACATGATGCTGGCTCCAGATGAGAGGCCCTCATTGAAGTCAAGGTGTCATATAGTTGCACCTTGAAGATGGAGCTGATGAACTTGAAGTGCAGTGTGAGAAAAGAAGGACCAAAGAGGAAACCATTGTTCAAATTATTGATTTATTTATCTACCTATCTAGCTGTTTATTTTGCTGGAGGTAAGATAGCTGGGTAAATGCAGATTTCTTTTATTGAGATGGGAGCAGGAGTGCAGGAGAAGCAAGAATAAAAGAATCAAAGATAACAAGGAAAACAATATTCATTTTGTTTATTTATACTGAGTATCATTCTGCAAGAAAAAAAAAAACACAACTCCAATGAGGTGGTTTGTCTTGTTTTGTTTTGTTTGGCTGTTTTTTTTTTTTTTTTTTTTTTGGTTTGAAAGTACTGTGACAATATAACCCTTTTATTGTAATTATGTAACATTTTGAAAAATATACAGCCTTCTCAATGCTACACCATTTTTAAAAGTTGTTAATTAGCTCATTCTACCACTGTCTGACAGCCTTTTCAACTTCTCTCAATTTCTCTAGCAAGTTTTAAAAGTTGAACAGTGAAAGTTCTTTAAAGCATTTCAATAAGACATTCAGGGAAGGCTTTTATTTTTGGAAAATTCTTGTCCTATTTAAAAAAAAAAGAATGAAAGCAGTAGTTTAAATTATTTTCATTTGTTTGCACTGTTTGTTTTTAGATGACTTATCAGAAATATTGCATCTGCATCCTTGGATAAGGTATTTTTCAGTTCAGTTTGATAGTCTAAAAGCAATTAGAAGCATTCACAGAAACACAAATTCAGCTCTTCCCTAACCCGTACACATGTATATTGACTGTAAAGTCCTCACTGTCCTCCAAAATGGTTATATTTCCTTTTAACCTGGTTTGAAAACCTATTTTAAGTTACAGCCCTCTCAAGATTTTCTGCGAAGAATGGAATTGAAGTATTGATCAGGAAAGAGATATCATAATACTAAGGTGACAAATGACTTCAAGATGTGTAACTTAACACAATAGTATTAACAATTCTCTAATAAATAACTCTCTGATAAAAAAGCCTGCTTCAGCTCCTGGAAATTCCTGGACAATTTCCTTTTGTGTGGTTACTTGAGAATCTAGGTTTTTCCATGCTATGTTTCCTCCATCTCAACACAAACTCCTCCAAACCCTGTTGACAGGAAGATAGAGAGATTGCAAAGACCTGTTGTACCAGCTATTACTTACTATGGCCTGGAAGTGACAACTATCTCTTCTGCTTATAATTCACTGTCCGCACAAATCCTAGTGACTAATACACAGCAATCCCTTGTTTTTCTCACCACACTCCATTTGAACAGGACTTGAAAGGACTTGAAGGGACTGTCTATGCAGTGTGAGCCCAAGCTAGAGAATCCACTCGCAACATAGCTCACGTCCATGGCTTACAAAGGTATGTATGTTCACTGCTACCAACCAGAGTATCTCTTTACGTGGACCTCTCCACACATGGACTTCCCTACAGCATGGCAGGCAGGTTCCAAGAATCAGTACTTCAAAGGACAGAAAATGAATGCTGCATTGTCTTAAGACTTGGATGCAGAAGCTGACAAGGTGTGACTTCTATGCTACTCCATTAGGCACAGTGATTGTGCAGATCTCCCAGAGCCAAGAAAGAGGATATAGACCCTAATTCTTTTGCTTTTTATTTTTTTATTAACATACAGTGTCCATAACTCAACCACCCTATCCCTCCCCCCCACCCCCTCCCCCAGCATCCCTCAGTTTGTTTCCTGATATTAAGAGTCTCTTATGGTTTGTCTCCGTCCCTGGTCCTAACTTGTTTCATTTTTTCCCCTCCCTACTCCCCACAACCCCCTGCCCTGCCTCTCAAATTCCTCATTTCAGAGAGATCATATGATAATTCTCTTTCTTTGATTAACTTATTTCAGTTAGCATAATACCCTCTAGTTCCATCTATGTTATTGCAAATGGCAAGATTTTTTTGATGGCTGCCTAGTATTCCATTATATATGTGTGTGTGTGTGTGTGTGTGTGTGTGTGTGTGTGTGTGTATCACATCTTCTTTATCAATTCATCTATGGATGGACATCTAGATTCTTTCCATAGTTTGGGTATTTGGATGCACGTGCCCCTTTGGATCACTACATTTGTATCTTTAGGGTAAATACCCAGTAGTGTGATTACTGGGTCATAGGGTAGCTCTATTTTCAACTTTGTGAGGAAACTCTATACTGTTTTCCAGAGTGGCTGCATCAGTTTGCATTCCCACCAACAGTGTAGGAGGGTTCCCCTTTCTCCACATCCTCATCAACATCTGTCATTTCCTGACTTGTTAATTTTAGCCATTCTGACTGGTATGAGGTGGTATCTCACTGTGGTTTTGATTTGTATTTTCCTGATGTTGAGTGATGTTGAGCACTTTTTCATGTGTCTCTTGGCCATTTGGATGTCTTCTTTGCAGAAATGTCTGTTCATGTCTTCTGTGCATTTCTTGATTGGATTATTTGTTCTTTGGGTGTTGAGTTTGCTAAGTTCTTTATAGATTTTGGATACTAGCCTTTTATTTGATAGGTCATTTGCAAATATCTTCTCCCATTCTGTCAGTTGTCTTTTGATTTTGTTAACAGTTTCCTTTGCTGTGCAAAAGCTTTTGATCTGGGGCACCTTGGTGGCTCAGTGGGTTAAGCCGCTGCCTTCGGCTCAGGTCATGATCTTGCGTCCCGGGATCGAGTCCCGCATCGGGCTCTCTGCTCGGCAGGGAGCCTGCTTCCTCCTTTCTCTCTCTCTGCCTGCCTCTCTGCCTACTTGTGATCTCTCTCTGTTAAATAAATAAATAAAATCTTTAAAAAAATAAAAAAAGCTTTTGATCTTGGTGAAGTCCTAATAGTTTACTTTTGCCCTTGCTTCCCTTGCCTTTTGGCGATGTTTCTAGGAAGAAGTTGCTGTGGCTGAGGTCTAAGAGGTGGCTCCCTGTGTTCTTCTCAAGGATTTTGATGAATTCCTGTCTCCCATTGAGGTATTTCATCCACTTGGAGTCTATTTTTGTGTGTGGTATAAGGAAATGGTCCAGTTTTATTCTTCTGTGTGTAGCCCCAATTCTTAGTGAGCAGAAAGTCAAATGCATCACCACAATAAATGTATATTTCAAGAAGAGTTTTCATGTCTCTAGAGACAAGGATGACACAAGATGATTACGTGAGATCCCTTTTACTTGGTGTGCATTTATTAATCAGCTGTTAAACATAAAACCATTTGCCAAATTTTTTAATAAAGACCTATTCAGTCATGAAAATCACACTTCTGTAAATATCTTCTGGAAATACTAGAGACAAAGAAACTTTTGGTGGGGTTGAGAATAGTGCATTAGGAATCATCAAATAAGCCTCCAGGAGAAAATGGCACTTAACATAAATGAAAAAAAATGTTTGAGATTCAAGAAACTAAAGTCAAGTGTGAAGTATTTCATTTGGAATGAATATGTCAATAAAAAATAAAATTGGTAAAATGGGTTCAAGTTACCTAATGGGAATGAGTCAGATCTGACAATCATTTAAAACACATAATGTTTACACTAGAGTTAAAAAATGGAGATATACTTTGGAGAGACTCACATGGTAGATTAAAGATATTTTCCTTGATTTACTTTGTTGACTTTGTAAATTTTCAAATGATTTTGAATAATATATGGATGAAAGTGATAACACTAAGAAAAAGTTGCCTCTCTTTTGAGGAGGCCTAATTTCTTCTCATCCCTTTAGCTCTGACTGATGTTATGTTGCAACCTCTATTTTTGGAAGTTTGCTTCTTTTTCCAGGTATGCTCAGAGCTAAGTCTTCTTGCTAGAATGAAGAATTTCATGAAATCTTGCCATTTGCGACAACATGGATGGAACTAGAGCATATCATGCTTAGTGAAATAAGTCAAGCAGAGAAAGACAACTATCATATGATCTCCCTGATATGGGGAAGTGGTGATGCAACATGGGGGCTTAAGTGGGTAGGAGAAGAATAAATGAAACAAGATGGGATTGGGAGGGAGACAAACCATAAGTGACTCTTTTTTTTTTTTAAATGTTTTATGTTTTATAAACATATATTTTTATCCCCAGGGGTACAGGTCTGTGAATCACCAGGTTTACACACTTCACAGCACTCACCAAAGCACATACCCTCCCCAATGTCCATAATCCCACCCCCTTCTCCCAAACCCCCTCCCCCCAGCAACCCTCAGTTTGTTTTGTGAGATTAAGAGTCACTTATGGTATGTCTCCCTCCCAGTCCCATCTTGTTTCATTTATTCTTCTCCTACCCACTTAAGCCCCCATGTTGCATCACCACTTCCTCATATCAGGGAGATCATATGATAGTTGTCTTTCTCTGCTTGACTTATTTCGCTAAGCATGATATGCTCTAGTTCCATCCATGTTGTCGCAAATGGCAAGATTTCATTTCTTTTGATGGCTGCATAGTATACCATTGTGTATATATACCACATCTTCTTGATCCATTCATCTGTTGATGGACATCTAGGTTCTTTCCATAGTTTGGCTATTGTGGACATTGCTGCTATAAACATTCGGGTGCACATGCCCCTTTGGATCCCTACGTTTGTATCTTTAGGGTAAATACCCAGTAGTGCAATTGCTGGGTCATAGGGCAGTTCTATTTTCAACATTTTGAGGAACCTCCATGCTGTTTTCCAGAGTGGCTGCACCAGCTTGCATTCCCACCAACAGTGTAGGAGGGTTCCCCTTTCTCCGCATCCTCGCCAGCATCTGTCATTTCCTGACTTGTTGATTTTAGCCATTCTGACTGGTGTGAGGTGATATCTCATTGTGGTTTTGATTTGTATTTCCCTGATGCCGAGTGATATGGAGCACTTTTACATGTGTCTGTTGGCCATCTGGATGTCTTCTTTGCAGAAATGTCTGTTCATGTCCTCTGCCCATTTCTTGATTGGATTATTTGTTCTTTGGGTGTTGAGTTTGCTAAGTTCTTTATAGATTCTGGACACTAGTCCTTTATCTGATATGTCGTTGGCAAATATCTTCTCCCATTCTGTCAGTTGTCTTTTGATTTTGTTAACTGTTTCCTTTGCTGTGCAAAAGCTTTTGATCTTGATGAAATCCCAATAGTTCATTTTTGCCCTTGCTTCCCTTGCCTTTGGCGTTGTTCCTAGGAAGATGTTGCTGCGGCTGAGGTCGAAGAGGTTGCTGCCTGTGTTCTCCTCAAGGATTTTGATGGATTCCTTTCGCACATTGAGGTCCTTCATCCATTTTGAGTCTATTTTTGTGTGTGGTGTAAGGAAATGGTCCAATTTCATTTTTCTGCATGTGGCTGTCCAATTTTCCCAGCACCATTTATTGAAGAGGCTGTCTTTTTTCCATTGGACATTCTTTCCTGCTTTGTCGAAGATTAGTTGACCATAGATTTGAGGGTCTATTTCTGGGCTCTCTATTCTGTTCCATTGATCTATGTGTCTGTTTTTGTGCCAGGAGCATGCTGTCTTGATGACGACAGCTTTGTAATAGAGCTTGAAGTCCGGAATTGTGATGCCACCAACGTTGGCTTTCTTTTTCAATATCCCTTTGACTATTCGAGGTCTTTTCTGGTTCCATATAAATTTTAGAATTATTTGTTCCATTTCTTTGAAAAAGATGGATGGTACTTTGATAGGAATTGCATTAAATGTGTAGATTGCTTTAGGTAGCATAGACATTTTCACAATATTTATTCTTCCAATCCAGCAGCAAGGAACATTTTTCCATTTCTTTGTGTCTTCCTCAGTTTCGTTCATGAGTACTTTATAGTTTTCTGAGTATAGATTCTGTGCCTCTTTGGTTAGGTTTATTCCTAGGTATCTTATGGTTTTGGGTGCGATTGTAAATGGGATTGACTCCTTAATTTCTCTTTCTTCTGTCTTGCTGTTGGTGTAGAGAAATGCAACTGATTTCTGTGCATTGATTTTATATCCTAACACTTTACTGAATTCCTGTATAAGTTCTAGCAGTTTTGGAGTGGAGTCTTTTGGGTTTTCCACATATAGTATCATATCATCTGCGAAGAGGGATAATTTGACTTCTTCTTTGCCGATTTGGATGCATTTAATTTCCTTTTCTTGTCTGATTGCTGAGGCTAGGACCTCAAGTACTATGTTGAAAAGCAGTGGTGATAATGGACATCCCTGCCGTGTTCCTGACCTTAGCGGAAAAGCTTTCAGTTTTTCTCCATTGAGAATGATATTTGCGGTGGGTTTTTCATAGATGGCTTTGATGATATTGAGGTATGTACCCTCTATCCCTACACTTTGAAGAGTTTTGATCAGGAAGGGATGCTGTACTTTGTCAAATGCTTTTTCAGCATCTATTGAGAGTATCATATGGTTCTTGTTCTTTCTTTTATTGATGTGTTGTATCACATTGACTGATTTGCGGATGTTGAACCAACCTTGCAGCCCTGGAATAAATCCCACTTGGTCGTGGTGAATAATTCTTTTAATGTACTGTTGAATTCTATTGGCTGGTATTTTGTTGAGTATTTTCGCATCTGTGTTCATCAAGGATATTGGTCTATAGCTCTCTTTTTTGATGGGATCCTTGTCTGGTTTTGGGATCAAGGTGATGCTGGCCTCATAAAATGAGTTTGGAAGTTTTCCTTCCATTTCTATTTTTTGGAACAGTTTCAGGAGAATAGGAATTAATTCTTCTTTAAATGTTTGGTAGAATTCTCCCGGGAAGCCGTCTGGCCCTGGGCTTTTGTTTGTTTGGAGATTTTTAATGACTGTTTCAATCTCCTTACTGGTTATGGGTCTGTTCAGGCTTTCTATTTCTTCCTGGTTCAGTTGTGGTAGTTTATATGTTTCTAGGAATGTTTCCATTTCTTCCAGATTGTCAAATTTATTGGCGTAGAGTTGCTCATAGTATGTTCTTATAATAGTTTGTATTTCTTTGGTGTTAGTTGTGATCGCTCCTCTTTCATTCATGATTTTATTTATTTGGGTCCTTTCTCTTTTCTTTTTGATAAGTCAGGCCAGGGGGTTATCAATTTTATTAATTCTTTCAAAGAACCAGCTCCTAGTTTCGTTGATTTGTTCTATTGTTTTTTTGGTTTCTATTTCATTGACTTCTGCTCTGATCTTTATGATTTCTCTTCTCCTGCTGGGCTTAGGGTTTCTTTCTTGTTCTTTCTCCAGCTCCTTTAGGTGTAGGGTTAGGTTGTGTACCTGAGACCTTTCTTGTTTCTTGAGAAGGCTTGTACCGCTATATATTTTCCTTTCAGGTCTGCCTTTGTTGTGTCCCACAGATTTTGAACCGTTGTATTTTCATTATCATTTGTTTCCATGATTTTTTTCAATTCTTCTTTAATTTCCCGGTTGACCCATTCATTCTTTAGAAGGATGCTGTTTAGTCTCTATGTATTTGGGTTCTTTCCAAACTTCCTATTGTGGTTGAGTTCTAGCTTTAGAGCATTGTGGTCTGAAAATATGCAGGGAATGATCCCAATCTTTTGATACCGGTTGAGTCCTGATTTAGGACCGAGGATGTGATCTATTCTGGAGAATGTTCCATGTGCACTAGAGAAGAATGTGTATTCTGTTGCTTTGGGATGAAATGTTCTGAATATATCTGTGATGTCCATCTGGTCCAGTGTGTCGTTTAAGGCCTTTATTTCCTTGCTGATCTTTTGCTTGGATGATCTGTCCATTTCAGTGAGGGGAGTGTTAAAGTCCCCTACTATTATTGTATTATTGTTGATGTGTTTCTTTGATTTTGTTATTAATTGGTTTATATAGTTGGCTGCTCCCACGTTGGGGGCATAGATATTTAAAATTGTTAAATCTTCTTGTTGGACAGACCCTTTGAGTATGATATAGTGTCCTTCCTCATCTCTTATTATAGTCTTTGGCTTAAAATCTAATTGATCTGATATAAGGATTGCCACTCCTGCTTTCTTTTGATGTCCATTAGCATGGTTAATTCTTTTCCTCCCCCTCACTTTAAATCTGGAGGTGTCTTCGGGCTTAAAATGAGTTTCTTGGAGGCAACATATAGATGGGTTTTGTTTTTTTATCCATTCTGATACCCTGTGTCTTTTGACAGGGGCATTTAGCCCATTAACATTCAGGGTAACTATTGAGAGATATGAATTTAGTGCCATTGTATTGCCTGTAAGGTGACTGTTACTGTATATGGTCTCTGCTCCTTTCTGATCTACCACTTGTAGGCTCTCTCTTTGCTTAGAGGACCCCTTTCAATATTTCCTGTAGAGCTGGTTTGGTGTTTGCAAATTCTTTCAGTTTTTGTTTGTCCTGGAAGCTTTTAATCTCTCCTTCTATTTTCAATGATAGCCTAGCTGGATATAGTATTCTTGGCTGCATGTTTTTCTCGTTTAGTGCTCTGAAAATATCATGCCAGCTCTTTCTGGCCTGCCAGGTCTCTGTGGATAAGTCAGCTGCCAATCTAATATTTTTACCATTGTATGTTACAGACTTCTTTTCCCGGGTTGCTTTCAGGATTTTCTCTTTGTCACTGAGACTTGTAAATTTTACTATTAGGTGACGGGGTGTGGGCCTATTCCTATTGATTTTGAGGGGCGTTCTCTGAACCTCCTGAATTTTGATGCTCGTTCCCTTTGCCCTATTGGGGAAATTCTCCCCAATAATTCTCTCCAGTATACCTTCTGGCCCCCTCTCTCTTTCTTCTTCTTCTGGAATCCCAATTATTCTAATGTTGTTTCGTCTTATGGTATCACTTATCTCTCGAATTCTCCCCTCGTGGTCCAGTAGCTGTTTGTCCCTCTTTTGCTCAGCTTCTTTATTCTATGTCATTTGGTCTTCTATATCACTAATTCTTTCTTCTGCCTCACTTATCCTAGCAGTGAGAGCCTCCATTTTTGATTGCACCTCATTAATAGCTTTTTTGATTTCAACTTGGTTAGATTTTAGTTCTTTTATTTCTCCAGAAAGGGCTTTTATATCTCTCGAGAGGGTTTCTCTAATATCTTCCATGCCTTTTTCGAGCCCGGCTAGAACCTTGAGAATTGTCATTCTGAAATCTAGATCTAACATATTACCAATGTCTGTATTGATTAGGTCCCTAGCCTTCGGTACTGCCTCTTGTTCTTTTTTTTTGTGTTGAATTTTTCCGTCTTGTCATTTTGTCCAGATAAGAGTATATGAAGGAGCAAGTAAAATACTAAAAGGGTGGCAACAGCCCCAGGAAAATATGCTTTAACCAAATTAGAAGAGATCCCAAATCGTGAGAGGGGAGAAAGGGGATAAAAAGAGGTTCAAAAAGGAAGAAAGAAAAAAAAAAGAAAAAAGAAAAAAAAAGAAAAGAATTAAAAAAAAGAAAACAAATAAGAAAAATATAAAAAAGAAAATATATATATATATTAGATAAACTAGTTAAAAAACGTTAAAAAAGAAAAAGGTAAAAGTTAAAAAAAATTTAACCAGAAGGCGAGAAAAAAAACAAAAAATGAAAAAGAAAAAAATTAAATTAACTGCAAGACTAAAAAAAAAATCACAGGGAAAAAGCCATGAGTTCTGTGCTTTGCTTTCTCCTCCTCTGGAATTCTGCTGCTCTCCTTGGTATTGAAACTGCACTCCTTGGTAGGTGAACTTGGTCTCCGCTGGATTTCTTGTTGATCTTCTGGGGGAGGGGCTTGTTGTAGTGATTCTCAAGTGTCTTTGCCCCAGGCGGAATTGCACCGCCCTTATCAAGGGCCGGGGTGAGTAATCCGCTCCGGTTTGCTTTCAGGAGCTTTTGTTCCCTGAGCGCTTTCCGTAGAGTTCCGGAGGACAGGAATACAAATGGCGGCCTCCTGGTCTCCGGCCCAGAGGAGCCGAGAGCCCAGGGCCCCACTCCTCTGTGCGCCCTCAGAGAACAGCGCCCAGTTACTCCCGTCTGCCTGACCTCCGGCCGCGCTCCGAGCTCACCGAGCCTGCGACCGGTTCAAGGTAACACCGAGCTGTGAGCTTACTGTCGGCTGTCTCTGTAGCCGGCTTCCCCATTCCAATACCCGCAAGCTCTGCCACACTCAGACACCCCCATCCTTCTGTGACCCTGTGGGACCTGAGGCCACGCTGACCCTGCATGGGCTTCGCCCCGGTTTAGCCTCTGGAGCGATATCCCTCAGCGGAACAGACTTTTAAAAGTCCTGATTTTGTGCGCCGTTGCTGCGCCGCTTGCCGGGAGCCGGCCCCTCCCCCCGGGGTCTATCCTCCTGTCGCTTTGGATTCTCTTCTCCGCAGGTCCTACCTTTCAGAAAGTGGTTGTTTTTCTGTTTCCAGAATTGCTGTTCTTCTTCTCTTCGATCTGCTGATGGATTTTCAGGTGTTTGCAATCTTTAGATAAGCTATCTAGCTGATCTCCGGCTAGCTGAAATCGTCTCAGCCTGCTACTTCTCCGCCATCTTGACTCCTCCCTCCCCATAAGTGACTCTTAATCTCACAAAACAAACTGAGGGTTGCTTGGGGGGGGGGGTTGGCAGAAGGGGGGTGGGGTTATGGACATTGGGGAGGGTATGTGCTTTGGTGAGTGCTGTGAAGTGTGTAAACCTGGCGATTCACAGACCTGTACCCCTGGGGATAAAAATATATGTTTATAAAAAATTAAAAATTATAAATTATAAAAAAAAACAGTTCCTAGTACCAAAAAAAAAAAAAGAATGAAGAATTTCAACTTTGATTCTAAAGAAGAGTAAAATTCCTCTTAAATATTTAAATAAATCCTTGTATTCTTGATTTGATGAAATTATAAATATGTGTCATACATTAGAATGGCTTATCTTACATATTTTTGTCTGTTTAAAGAAATGACTCAACAAAGTTATTTATAAGATTCATATGGTTTATAGAAAAGAAATGCAGTGTTTCCTTGGTCATTGTCTCTTTAGAAGCTGACAAAGTATGTAGATGATGAATTTGCATTGTTAATTTTTTTCTGCCCCCTGAAATCTAAATTCAAACTCAACTGACTTATTATCTTCTCTCAGTCATCATAAAGGCATCTTCACTTTTTTTTTTAAATATTGTATTTATATATTTGACAGACAGAGATCACAAGTAGGCAGAGAGGCAGGCAGAGAGAGAGAGAGGAGGAGGAAGCAGGTTTCCTGCTGAGCAGAGAGCCCAATGTGGGGCTCGATCCCAGGGCCCTGAGATCATGACCTGAGCTGAAGGTAGAGGCTTAACCCACTGAGCCACCCAGGCGCCCCAAGGCATCTTCACTTAACGTGTCCAAAATCACGGCCAAGATCTTTGACTAAACTTTGGTTCTTTTTCAGGATAGTAAGGTTTAAATGGTAGCCATTTTTGGTTACCCCCCCAAACAGATGTCTATGTTTCAATCTCCAGAACCCATGAATGAGAACATATTTGGAAAATTTGCAGATGTAATTAAGTGAAGGATCTAGAGATGAGATCATACAGGATTATCTGGCCCAATCTAGATAATCTAATGACAAGTGACTTCATAAAACATCAGAAGGTGAAAGGACAGGGGCACCTGCGTGGCTCAGTCAGTTAACCATCTACCTTCATCTCAGGTCATGATCCCGGAGTCATGGGATCAAGCCCTGCATCGGGCTCCCTACTCAGCAGAGAGTCTGCTTCTCCTTCTTCCTCTGCCTGCTGGTCTGCCTACTTGTGCTCCCTCTTTGTCAAATAAATAAAATCTTAAAAAAAAAAAAAAAAAGACACACGTTGTATCTTTAAAAAAAAAAAAAAGGAGAGGAAAAGACTGTGAAGATGGGAGGCAAAATTATAATTGTGATAGCACAAGCCAAGGAATACCTGGAGTCACCAGAAACAAGGAAGGATTCTCTCCTAGAGACTTTGGAGGGAGTATTCCTGACACCTTGATTTTGGAACTCTGGTCTCCAGAACTATGAGAAAGTAAATTTCTGTTACTTTAAGGTAACAGATTTTGATTATTAGATTTTTATTATTTGTTATCACAGTCCTAGGATATTAATACACCCTGCCATTCCTATCTCAGTAAATGTCCCAAGTAGTCAAAATGTGTACACTGCCTAACACACATCCCCTTATATAATGTAGTACAATGTAGTGCAGCACTAAGTCCTTTTGATTTACCTTCTATATAGCTTTAGATCTGTCCACTTTTCTCTGTCTCCACAGTTAATGAACTGGACTTCACACCTGGAATATGACAGTAGTTTCATAAGTGATTACTCGACTCTGCTGTCTAGCCCTACCAGGCTTTTCTGCACACAGCAGGGTTACTTGTCTGAAAAACAGATTTGACCACGCCATCCTCCTTGTCCCTGTGGAAGCCGTCAATAATCTGTTGCATTTTAGGAGCAAAACAAAATTCCTTACTGTAGTCTACAATATTTGGCTTGACCTTGCCTTTAATTTTTTTTCTAGTTTTGTTGCTTTTTCATCAGTAGACTTTTTGGGGGGGGTAGTTTTAGGTTTATAGAAAAATTAGTCAGAAAGTATAGAGACTTAGTTACTATATACCCTTTTGTGCCTCCCAAACCTGCACATAATTTCCTCTATTACTGACATCTTAGGGTAGAACACTTTTCACAATTGAAGCAATAGTGGTACATTATTATTAACATTATTATTAAGTGAAGTCCATAGTTTATATTAGGGTTTGATTTTTGTGTTACACAGTTCTGTGAATTTTGACAAATGTATAATGTCATGTATCCACAATTATAGTATCATACAGAATAGTTTCATTGCACACCTACTGATTCCTCCCCTCTATGAACCCCTGGCAACCACTGATCTCTACTGTATTCATAGTTTTGTTTTTCCCTGATTATCATATACTTGGAATTATACAGTATGTAGTTTTTTTTAAAGATTGATTTCTTTCACTTAGAGATATGTATTTAAGGTTTCTACTCGTTTGCCTGTGTGTTTGTGCATGTGTTTATATATATGATTTGATAGCTTATTTCATTTTACTGCTGAATAACTTTCCATTAGAGGATGTACCAAAGTTGATTTATTCATTCACCTATTGAGAACATCTTGATTGCTTCCAACTGGGGGCAAATGAATAATTTTTTTTCAATTCAAAACTATATAATGTTTCTGTTTAAAGTTATGCAATACTTAGCATCCTTATTAATAGATGCTCTATATCTGTGCAAGAGAAGTTAATATAGGCACCCCAGGGAAGTTCCCCACATTGCCATGCCAATCCAACCCTAGAGCCTTAAAATCACAGAGCTCACAAATAAATACATCACCTTAGTTTGGCATGATCAGTAATTGGATTTTTTTCCCTAAGTTGAATATATGTGCAATGTGACTTCCCTTTTAAAGGTTAATGGAGTTTTGCTTTTTTTTACCAAAACCCCATCAATAATTTGGAGTATGTTTTATTTGTAGATTTAATGCATTAAAATTCTCAATTTCTATATGAGTGTGCATGTTTATCTATATGTGTGGGGATTTGTTTTTCCCTCAGGCATTTTTTGAGAGCTGTAAACATTCCCTACTACTGAAAGGAAGTCTTAAATAGCAATGATTGGAGATTTATTAAGTAGAAAAATGATTAACATCAATCAGGCTTAATATATGCAGTTGAATAACCCAATTTCTTCCCTTTAATTAGCAAAGTATAAAGGAAACATCTCCAAAGTAGAGTGGTTAGTATGTATGTAAATTTAGGAGATGTTCTTCCTGATTAGAGTGGGGAAGAGATTTTTCAGCAAAAGTTAATCATGGATTTGGTTCCATTGTGTTGACTTTGCCTACTGGCTCTTAAAAGGTTGGGGCTGCAGAACCAAATAATGTCTAACATTACATGTTAGCCAAATGATTTGTGACATTGTTCTTACTTTCTCTGTGGGAGGTACGCAGAGATTTATTTGGTGAGACCTAAATAGAATACTCATCTTGAACTGTGGGCTCAAAAGTTGGTTCATAATGCCCTTCCTATTTTTCCCTCCTCTCTCTCTTATCTTCCAAAGCCTTAGAAATTACATAACTAAACTACCTTCTTTCTAGATCTTTATTTCTTAACTCACTTCTTATAACAGGTTGTTATGATCACACTTGCTATAAAATGTTACGCTTGAAATGCAGAATAATGTTCCCATGAACATCATTATTCCAATGATCAAATGTCAACCTAAATTATGTTGGCACAAGATAAAGTCAGGAAGCAGATGAGTTTTGGTATTTTCTTTTCCTAAAATAATTCTATAACTTCAGATGCCGATTATCTTTTGACAGTGTTGCTTATTTATTATTTATATCAATGAAACAAAGTAGAGATGGTTGAAAATCCGTTGCCTCTTGAAGGCTCTTAATAGATAGTGGCAGTACGTTGGGCTTCTTTCCTACCTTTGCTTATATTCATATGAGCAGATTAGGACTGAAACAAAGGTCTGAAGATACTTTTAATCTTTTCAACAAAATGAAGGCTGAAGAAAAAGCTCAGTGTCTGGTGCTCTTTGCTTTGATCTGAAAACTAAAGCTGTCTCCTTTTTGTGGGTCACTGCAGCTATTCATGCAATTTTATTAACCATAATGACACTTTTTCTGATACTGTTTCTTTCATCTAAACGTCTCAGAAGATTTTACAAGCAGGAGTTTTTGAATTTTACACAAAGTACTTTATTGTAAAACTTGTGATTCTGTATTCATTCTAGAGTCAGCTACTACTAGAGGGGATGAGGACGAGAATTCGGGGAAGGGGTCCTCATGATGTACCCCCATCAGGGAATTTCAAACTCTCAGGGGTCCTTGAAGTCCCTGTCAGTGACCTTTGTTACTTTCCAGTCTTGCATCTTTTCCCCCCTCATCTTCCTTCATCTTTTTCTTTACTTACAAATTTTAAACGTATACAAAATAAATGCAAACAAAGATAAAAATCTTGGGGTATCTGGGTGGCTCAATAGGTTGTGTCTGCCCTTGGCTTAGGTCGTGCTACCTGAGTCCTGGGATGGAGCCTGCTTTTCCCTCTCCCTCTGCACCTCACCCTCTTATGCTCTCTCTTGCTACCTCTCTCTCTCTGTCAAAAAAAATAAAGAAAATTTTTAAAAAGATAAAAATCATAAGAAATTCAAATTATGCCAATAATTAAATGTGATAGATGATCTTATTTGGCTGAAATAAAATTGCCCATGTTGAGGATAATAGAAATATAGAAACTCAAGTCTGTTTTGGTACTTAATTTATTTCTGTGTTCTATCTTAAACAGTGGTGTCGCTTGTCTACATAATGGGTTGAATAGAACATTATGAATAACTTTAAGGTTCTGTTAGCTAGGTTGAGGATGGATATGCATACTCATCTTTAACCCAAACTCTGCCACTGACCAGTATTTAAGTACCACTTGATACTGATAGGTGATAATTCTGTACAGTGCTCTTATTTAATTGAAGATATGGTTAACGTTAAGGGCTATTAAAATTCAAATTAAATTAATGCCCAGTCTAATTAATGAGTGAATTAGAGACAGAAAATTTCTTCTTTGTGTATTTGATACCACATTTTTAAAAATTAATAATCTGTAGTAAGTTGGTACAGAGCTAAAACCAATTCAGTATATCTACTGCTATGTGGATATATACTCAGCATACCTAACTATTGTGATTTGAGTCCATTTTCCCATTGCTTTTCCTTGTTTCAAATTACGATGACATAAAGTCCACTGTAAACATAAATGCAAAGATAAGCCTTATGTGGCCATTGAGACCAGGGATTAATTCATTTTTGTGAAGGGCCGGGTAATAAGTATTTTAGGCTTTGAAGGTGATATAGCTGTCTTGTAACTTACTCAGTTTTGCCATGGTGGCCCCAAAGCAACCACAGACAGTATACTTTAAAAAATGGTTATGACTATGTTCTACCTAAACTTACTGACCTGTGGCTATAGTTTGCAAGCCTCTAATCTAGATATCATGGTATCCAATATGATACCAACTGAACACGTATCTTGACATTGCATTTAATTTAATTAAAATAAATATTATTTTTGTTTCTCTGTGGTTCTTTTTTAAAGATTATTTATTTTAGAGAGAGAGAGAGTCAGAGAGCACATGAGCATGGAGAGTAGGGGCAGAGGGAGGGGAGAAAGACTCTTAGGCAGACTCTGTGCTGAGCACAGAGCCCAAGAAGGGGTTTGAACTCATGACCCTGAGATGGGTACCTGAGCCAAAACCAAGAGTTGGATGCCTATCAGACTATGCCACTCAGGCCTCCCCTGTTTCACAGTGTTTCACCATATTTCAAATGCTTAAGAACCATATATTCTAGTGGCTACCATATTGGAACAATGCAAATAAAGAATATTTCCATATATATTTCTATTTTTACAGAAATTTCTTTTGGATCACACTGATTAAGGACTTCAAACAGGCTTATATGGCTGTCTCTAGTTATCATTGAACTGATGACATAAAATATAAGAACGCGTGTCTGATAGAACTCATGAACTCCTAAAACACTTTCTCAGACCTCAGAGAGGCAAAATAACTGATTTTAGAAACATTTAGATAGTAAAATGAATTGTCCTGACTCTGGTAATACATTTTTGATCATAGGGAAGTCTGAGTCTCTGTCATCTTACCTCTTCTGTGGGAAATAGAATACCTTCCAGTTTACCATCATGTGGCTTTGAAGGATTTAACACTCGGAGGCTACTGGCAAATATTTTAGGACAAGTAGAAACATATGACAATAAGAATACATTTGGGGAAGCAAATATGTGATCACTAAGATTATGGGAAGAGAGAATTGGGAATTCGGATCCTGGTTTTGCCATTTTTCATGTGAATTTCAGCCAGATTCTGGTCTCTAAAGCCACTATTTGCTCAGCATTAATCCCCTAAAGTTATTGTGAAGATCAAATAAGATAATTAAAGCTACTTAACACAGTACCTGGCTCATAGTAAGTTCTCAGTAAATGATAGCTCTTACTGCTGTATACTGAAGAAGGGAGGAGAAAACATCACATTAGGCATAAAGACTTCCTGCCGCAGTGGAAATATCCAAATGTAGAAGCACATTACAAAAAGTAAAGGTAAGGAAGAAAGATAGGCTAGAAACAGAGAAAAACAAGGAAGGAAGAAAATAGAATTTTAAGTGTACACTGAATGGAGGAAATGGATATATGATTGTTGGCTAATGAGAATTGTACCATCTTCATGAGGAAGGGATAAAAAATGAGGGGGTCGGTTAAACGAGACAAAGTTCCTGGAAATGACTTCATGTATTAAGTGCTATCCAAACATAATAGATTATTACAGTTTCCCTAGACATGGGCTGCTCTGGGTACCTGCACCTCTGGAGTTCATCGGGTGAAATGAGGTTGCTGATTTCAAGATCATTTCCCTCTGCTCCATGAATTGGACATACCTAGAGACCGGGTGGTAAAATTATACAATGGAATTGAGCTCCCTCTCTTTGCTTGCTAGTCAGAGGGTGACCAACTGTCCCAGTTTGCTCAGGACTGAGGGGCTTCCTGGGACGTAAGGATTTTTATGCTTAAAATGGGACACTTCTGGGCAAACAGGATTGGATGATCTCACTAGTAGCTGTCAGGTTTCTAGAAGGAAGAATGCTTTGCTTAGGTCTTGCTATATCAGGGCAATTCATGTTAATGATGCTTCTGAGTATACTACTTTCCTCCCAATATATGGTCAGAATACTGGGGAGAATTAGGCAACTGCCCATACCAGTTAAAGAATCCTGACCTTAGAATGAGTAAGTTGATTCATTCTCTATAAATGCTACAATCCCTGGAGGTTAAATTTTGAAAAATATCTTAGAAGTTATCTAACCCTGCAATTTTAAACCCTCAAGAAATAATGGCATTCTTTTATGAACAAAAGCTCTGGTGAGAATATTTTATAGAAAAAGATTTTAAAAATGAGTTAAAGGTCCCTGAAACTTATCTATTCTTGCTTCTCTTGTCCTTTTCATACCCTTCAGAATGCATTTTCAGAAATTAAAGGGATTACCAGGAGCACAGTTGGAAAATCACTGATCTACTACTTCAATCCTGTCATATTACAAACAGGACAACAGACCTCAAGATATTACTCAATGTTGTTTTGTCAGCAAATACACATCAGAGCAGGAAATCAAGCACAGGACTTATATAACATAGAATTCAAAATTTTGTCAAGACCACTGGTGCTCCACCTTAGTTAACTGTTGGTATCATGTGGGATACTTTAAAAAATCACAGATGCTTGGGTTTTATCCCAAGAGATTTTGAATCATACCATGGGTTGTACCCTGGGCATACAGATGTTTAAGTTCTCCAAAGTTACTCTAACTCAAACCATGGTTGAAAACCACTGGCCGAGGCTGAGAGGCTGAGGAATAGTTCACACCACACACACACACACACACACACACACACACAGGGAATGCATGTTGACGCTGAGGTCAGGAGATGTGGGTTTGATTTCAGCTCTATCAGTGATTGGCCTATGACTTCTAACAAATCCTTAAGTCTGTGCCTCATGAGATATTGGTCAGTTGGTTTCAAACTCTTCAAAGCCATGGAAGCTTTCAAGTGAAAATTTTGTGGGCACCTGACACCGCATACACATTAAAGGAGAATTGCTTTGGTTCAATAGGTAAAGATCTAGGAGGCTCAACATTCTTTCTGGAGACTACTAGAAGCTATTGAGGCACATTTTTAGAAGTTTCCATGCTTTAAGGAACCCACATGGCATTATTATTGCTAACATTATGTTTTGTTCATAATTATTTCTTAATTGGATAAAGTTGAATACTTTTTAGGAGGTTTGCTTTTACCTGATCTCATGTGACCTAAGCCACAAGCAAGGTCTATTTTTGTTGTCCGATAATAAGGGAGTGTTAACCTGAAATCTGTTTTACTGATGAATAAAGCTGTTTCCTTCTCACTGGGCAACAGAAATGCTATGATAGAATTGCTCCAATGTTTAATACTTCACAATAGTAGGACAGATTATGTCTAGTTGAAGGATCCTTGGTCCCTTTCCCCTAGTCCATAAATATTTTATATCACAACTGGAGCTGAAGAGTGGCCTTTGAAACTTTGAAAATTGGGTCACAATTGGTTTGACCTGAGTAAATTCAAGAGAGGCTACATCATCAAGAAATAGTTCCCCTTTATTATTTATAAGAACACAGAGGCAGATGTGCAATTGTTCCCTGTATAATTTTCATACATAAAATATCATGTACATGGGGAACACTGTCAGATAGCATAATGCACTGCATTTATTTCAGATATGGTGTCGTCTCTTTGTCATTGTGTTTAGTAAACACACTTCCATTATGGTGAGGAGATGACTGTCAGTTCTGTTTTCTCTGCAAATATTCACTGGCTTTCAGAGTCTTGCTGACTGTCTTGTGTTATTTTGTTTTTAGTAAGCTGCTTTTATATTTGTTTATTTGATGAACTTTTCCCTGACATTAGCAAAAAAACACAAAGCTTTTTATCCAAGACGATTTCTCATTCTCAGTTTTTCTGAAATTCACCAACCTTACAGATTCACGCTGCTGTGTATTTGCTGCCGATGCCAAACGGCTCTCATCTGATCCTCCCGCTCACTCCCATTTGAAACAAGTCCCCAGATATTGAGTATTCACAGAAATAGGGTGGATGTTTGCTCACAAAGTCCTTATCAGTTAAAATATGGACTCTCTATCAAGAGAACAATTTGTCTTTCAAGACAGAAGGTAAAAATACTTGACTCACAAATCCAATATAAATCATGCTCATTGCTCAGTTTAACTTAGAAAGAGAAAGTCTTTTAATTGAGAGAAAAAAAAAAAAAGTATCCCATGGATGAAGACATTGGGGCAAATTTAGAAATGTGAAGACCTAGCTTCCTTTGCTGTTCATTTCCATAATTAAAGAGCCCCCCTTCCTTTGCCTATTGCTTCCCCATGATTAAGAGCTTCTTGATAACATTGTTTTTAAGGGACATCAATATCCCATTTTTATTATTTGTTAATAATTTATATATATGAAATTTGTTATTTTTCAGAGCATTTTAAAAAGTACATCTATATAAAGCTTTCTGGTGATTGATGATAGACTTTCTCTAATTTCCAAAAACTGCCCATGCAGGACAATTATCTATACAGCTTTTCTGGATTACACTACAAGAATAATTTGCTAGCTATACCATATGCCCGTAGTGGGCCTTTTTTTTTTTTTTTTTACAAATTTCCTTTATTTCACATTGCTTACATTATTATTTTTGATTTGTTATATTAAAATGTGGGAAACTGTGCATCTCCATATGTTGATATGGGAGCTTCTTATAAAATTGCTTGTTCGTTTCCCATGGTGGTGTTTTTTATTATCCCCAAACTTTTTTTTTATGATTTTATTTATTTACTTGATAGAGATCACAAGCAGGCAGAGAGGCAGGAAGAGAGAGAGAGGGGGAAGCAGACCCCCACTGAGCAGAGAGCCCAATGCGGGGCTTGATCCCAGGACCCTGGGATCATAACCTGAGCCAAAGGCAGAGGCTCTAACCCACTGAGCCACCCAGGCGCCCCACCCCCAAACTTTATCCACATGATAATCCTTACACTATAGAGTATCAGTATTCACAATATTTGTCTTCCCTTAGAGAATATGAGCCTCTTTTAAAATTTTATTCTAGGGATACCTGCATGGCTTCGTCAGTTAAGCGCCTGCCTTCAGCTCAGGTCATGATCCGGGGGTCCTGGGATTGAGCCCCACATTGGGCTCTCTGCTCAGCAGGAGCCTGCTTCTCCTTCTCCCATTCCCCTGCTTGTGCTTGCTCTCAATCTATCTGTCAAATAAATAAATAAATAAATAAATGTTTAAAATAAATAAATTAAATAAAATTTTATTCCAGTTTTATTGAGATAGAATTGAGATATAACATTGTATTTCTCCAAAGTATACAAGATAATTGTTGTTGATCTGTTTATAAAGAATATGAACCTTTTGAGGGCAAGGACTGATTATTCTAAATGTGTGGATTCTTAGCATCTATTAAAATTCCTAGTTGTTAATAAATTCACAATAAACAGGTTATGGAATTATGAACTAAATGTAAACATTTATGCAACCTCTTTCGATCTCTAACAAGCCAAATAAGAAATAAATGAATTAGAAGGGACTGCCTCCATTAATTATGGTACATTAATAGGTGGCTGAGATTATTTTCTCATGCCTTGGGGCCTCCCAGATGATCCTCTATGTGCTTCTTTGAATGTTCTACATATCCAAATCGGTCACATGACCAAGGACGAATCTTCAGAGACTCTGTCTTGACTGAACACAGCATGGGGAATTGAAAAGATCTTTCTTTCTGCGGGCCAGGCTGTGGAGCACCATGATGCTGGAGCTCTGGGAAGTTTCCTACTAGGTATGGAAGGCATGACAATGAATCAAGTGAAAGAAAGGTAAGCCCGACAAAAGGGTGGGGAGGTAGAGGAATGATGAGAATGACTGCCAAAAAGGCAAAGGAAAGAGACAGAGAGGACTGAGAGCTCTTTAGGACTTGGTGTGAGGATCAGAACACAGCCTTGCCTGTATTGAGACACCCCAACAACCAACAATATTGTTTAATTATATTATAAATAATTTATTCCTATTCTCTCTCTTTTTCTCCCTTCTCCTTCCTCCGCTCCTCCCTCCTCCTCTTGTTCCTCCTTCATTTTCTCTCCCTCCCTCCCTCCATCTCTCTTTCTCTCTCAGTTATTTAATAGAATGTGGCTTGTATCTCTGACCCTGCAAACAAATACTTGATGATGGTTAAATAGTTAACTATAGGAAAAATCTGAAGTAAGTTTCGATGTTCTGTTCTTAAAATGGATAATAGCTTATAACTTGGAAGATTTTACCTTTCATGATGATAATGATGACAAAAGTGGTATTCCTTCAAATGCTACTTCATTTTGCCCTTGAATAATATTTCAGTTTTGTTAATCCAGAAAGGTGAAGTCATTGGCACAAAATATTTGGGCAATATCTGAAAAGCCAAAGAGTCAAACAGATGATTTTGGCCAATAAGATGGATAAGTAACTATTTTCTTTATGTTTAAAAAGTACATATTTTTTTCCAGTGTATTATCCTTCCTTATAATAGTCAATAACTACTTTTCACCTTTCAAGGGTAATTTATCTTTTTTTTTTTTTTTTAAAGATTTTATTTATTTATTTATTTGAGAGAGAGACAGTAAGAGAGAGCATGAGCAAGGAGAAGGTCAGAGGGAGAAGCAGACTCCCCATGGAGCTGGGAGCCCGATGCGGGACTCGATCCCCGGACTCCTGGATCATGACCTGAGCCGAAGGCAGTCGTCCAACCAACTGAGCCACCCAGGCGTCCCAGGTAATTTATCTTTTGAAGCAACCAGTCTGGAATCTGTAGTAGAATCTGTAGATTTGTAGTCTGACTAAAAAATAAAAAAAATTATTTTAATGTATGTGAAGTGTTTCCTTAATTTCACTCTCTTCTCCATAATACATGACCCACGAAAGCTTCATTTCTCTGGAATTAAGTATGGAATGTCAGCAAAAGTTATACCTTGGCAAGGCAATCTGGTCAAACAAGTTAAGATGAAGATGTGTTTTTGAAGCATCCTTGTGTTCTTTTTACTCCCTTTTGTTTATATCAACACTCTTTCACATTTCACTCTTTTTCAGGATAGAGTGAAAAAATGATGTATGCATAACCCACAGAAGGAAAGAAATGGCTGCTGATCTTTACCACGTTGGGACATGGACAATGTAGTTTTTTGTTTTGTTTTGTTTTAATTCTAGTCCCTCTCTGTGCACTCAGTTCTGAGGACCACTGCATTCCTCTTCTTGTCTGCAGTAAGTGACGTATTCTGATAACTAATGATTCTTAATGTCATTTTGATGTATCAGTAGCTTCATCACCGCATGCTTCTTTTTCCAGGGGGCGGCAGAATAACCTTGGGGATAAAACTATGGACTATGGAACCAGACAGGGAGAGGTAGAGGTGTACATTCATTTTGTCACTTCGTAATGTGTGATTTTAAGAAAAGAACTTAATTCTTCACTCCTCAATGCTCCTTAAAGTGGTAATAATGACATTCCTTAACATACAAAGTTATTGAGAGGCTTTGATGACAATATTTAAAATTAATTAGGAATAGGATGTGGCGCATAATAAACCATCAATACATTACGTGCATTTAAAAAAAATTCTCCCCCTCTTTGTCTTCATCCCCCATCTCCTATTTCATTATCACCATGATATAGTTATTGAGCTACCTGTATTAATGGGATTTATCATCAGTCCTCCAGTGAATTGAAGAAGAGAAGCTTGTAAACCATTATAATAAATTAAGCCCCCATAAAGGAGAGATTTTATTGGTGAAGTGTTACCACTCCAGACATTTTTATTTGAGAGGATTTAGAAGATGGTAAAACCTTCATACAAAGGCAGATGGAAGAGATGAGCATCTCATTTGCTAAGTCATGATCCCAATGATTCTCTTAGGGAAGAATGTCTTCCTCTTCAGCAGGCTCATGGGGGCTAAGCCTCCTCTTGAGTCACCTGTGGAGGATGCTGTGGGGCATAGGAACTTACATACCTTGCCGACATGTCAAGGAACACTTAAAGCTGACTCTATACATCTCAGGCTGCATAAATCTGTCTACAAAGTGGGCAAACAGATTAGTCCAACTCTTTGAAAACAACAACTCACCAAGTGGTTCTTTAAGCAGGAGTCTGCTGTAATTCACTGGAACTCTATTATATGCTTGAATGAGCCCTGAAATAACACTATTCTGCTTTTTTCAGAGAGTTATGCATGATCACACGGAGAAGAACAAGTATCAGCAATAGCCTCTGCATAAAATATTATTGTCTTATTAGCATATTTACTGGACAAATGCAAGGCGTGAGAGGTTCAGCCCAGAGGGTCTGCTGGGGAGGGAGGGGTGGAGGCCAAATATATACTTGGTAGCAGTCAGTGTCTGGCCAGATAAGGATCTCCATTCCAGAGCTCACAGATTTGGTTCTAAGTAGGACACTTCACAGTATTTGAATAGATGGGAAACACAGCTCTTTTCCTTTACTTGCTTTCTGGTTTCTAAAAATAGATCTGCATACTCTAAAAGGGATCTTCTCGGATGGTCTGATGTGTAGTGATAGACAGCAAGAATGGAAACGGTATAGTCTGGTGTTTGAAGTTCTTCATAATATAACCCCAAGTCTCTCTTTCAGCCTTATTTTCCACTCCATTCTTTTCTGACCCTACACTTCAGCTAATCTGGATTCTTCTAAATCCTCTCAACTCAGACTTTATTCATTCCATTACCTTCCACTAGAGTGTCTTCATGATACTTCTCCATTTAATGATTTTTTGAGGGCCATCTCAAGGTCATCTCTTAAAGCTTTCTAGTGGTCTCTTTAAGAAATTCTCGGGTCCAAATTGGTGCTAATTTTACCCTATATCTTATTTTCCCTCTTAATCCATACATCTTTGTTAGGAACATGTGTTCTTTATCTCTGTATTTCTTATAATACTTACCACAGTAGAGAGTTGGTGGTAAGGCTTCTCCAGCCATTATAATAAGAGAAAGACAGACTGCAAGTTCGTGACTTTTCTTAAAATTATCACTGAACTGCAGTATCAGGGAAATCTGGAGAGAGACAAACACCTGTAAGGAATCATGGGATGGAATCATTTGCTTACCTGAGGCTTACTGTTTCTACATTTTTGCAGAGTTCGTTACCTCAACTTCTTACTAATGGTCTATCAATACTTTTAAAATGTCAGGGGTAATTTATCTTGTGAGTTAATCACCCTTGGGTTTTTGTAGTCCTGCTGACTAAATTTTATTTTTTTTTATTAATAGGTATGAAGAGAACTTCCTTATTTCAGTGTCTTCCCCATGTATTGGTCCATGAAGTACTGGTCTCAGCAAAAATTACACCCAGGGGCAGAAACTGTTACCTAGTCAAACAAGTTAAGATAAAGATATCTTCTTGGTAAGGGCTCATCTTTTCTTGGCTCCTTTTCATATCTACTAGCATTCCTCAATATGTCACTCTTCTTCAAAATAAAGTAAAAAATGTGTGCCTAAACAGGGAAGAAAAGAAATGACTGCTGATCTTCAGCCAGGTTGGGAAGTAGACAATACAGTATCTTAAAATTGTAGTTTCATACCATCTTGCAGGCAATTTTACCTGGAACTCTTACCAGTTGCTCACAGAGAAAATCATGGTGGATTCTGAGAAAGCTTTCCCTGTGGGGCTGACATGGGGAAAGGCAATAGTAGGTTCTGCTGGAGCACAGAGTTCCCCTGGGCCCACCTCCCCATCTTTTAGATGGAAAAAATAAGATGAGTTAATTTTTTTTTTTAATTTTGAGGAATCTTCATACTATTTTTCACAGTGGCTGCACCATTTTGCATTTCCACCAACTAGAGGCCATCATCTAAAGTGAAATAAGTCAGACAAAGTCAAATATCATATGGTTTCCTTCATGTGGGATTTAAGAAACAAAACAAGTGAACAAACAAAAAAAGAGAGACAAAAAAGAGAGTACCTTAAATAAAGAGAACAAACTGGTGGTGGCCAAAGGAGAGGTGGGGTGGGGAGGGTGAGGAGAAGTGAAACAGGTGATGAGGATTAAGAGGACACTTACTGTGATGACCACTGAGTAATGTATAGAACTGTTGAATCATTATATTGAAACAATGCAGCTAATACAACACTATGTTAATTGAACTTCAATTTAAAAAAAAGACTATGTTAAGTTCTTAAAAATAATAATAAATAATAATAATATAATAATAATAAGAAGAATAGAAACTGTCACTCTCAGGGTACTGAGGAAAGGAAATTGGAAAAAATTATTTTTAACACTTTTATTCCCAGGGGAAGTGGGACGACTGTATGGAAAGAAATTATAATGGTAGGCAGGGCTAGAGCCCTGAACAGGCCATACCACGATACCAGGAACATGGTTCCTCCCTGAGACTAACCAAATCCTCAGGATGCCCCACTGCCTCCCATGGCAGGCTAAGGAGCATCAGTAGGAAGCTGCAGAGAGCTACTGCCAGGACAGCTGGAAGAGATAAGACTCTCACTGGGCACAGCACAGTGGGAAATCCCCATACTGAAATTCAAAGAGACATTAATTAACATTTCTATAAAACCAGCCCCTGCCTGCCCTTAAACAAAAGAAGCCTCTAGGTGTCTTGAGACCTTTGTTTTGCTGAAGATAAACATATAAACCTTAAACCAAGCCTAAATCCAGACCAGGAGTTAACAATAGCAACAACAAAACAACACTAAAGACTCCACAGAAGAAAAGGCGTGACCCTTTCCAAGCATAAAAACCACTTCCTCAGACTGTACTCATTGACACAATCTGTCTGACCAGCAACACAAAAACTACAAGAGCCCAGCCTGTCCCTCTTTTCCATGTTTTCATCCAGGATTCAAACCAGGATATCTCATTACATTATTATTATGTCTCCCTATAGAATTTGAACTGTGGAGAACTTTCAAAGTCATCAGTCTGACCCCAGAATGCCTTTCAAGATCCCCAGGTGGAAGAGGGGTCTGTAAAGAGACCACACCTCTCAGGGGCTCTTAATAGAGCTAGGTTCTTAATAGAGTCTTTATGTATCTTTCATTTGTAGTTTTTGTTTTTTTAAAGATTTTATTTATTTATTTATTTATTTGTCAGAGATTAAAAGAGAGAGGTAGAGAGTATGTACAAGCAGGCAGAGTGGCAGGCAGAGGCGGAGAGAGAAGCAGGCTCCCTGGGAGCAAGGAGCCCCACACGGGACTCGATCCCAGGACTCTGGGATGGTGGCCTGAGCCCAAGGCAGTGGTTAACTGACTGAGCCACCTAGGCGTCCCTCATTTGTAGGGTATTTAGATTTTAATTTTTTAAAATAAGTGAAATTATTTTACAAGCAAGTCCTAACCCAAAACTTTTGGAACCTGTGAAAAACTGTAGGGTTCCATGGAACAGTCTGAAAACCACTGAGATGGAGAAACCGTTATTTCCAAATCTCACTTTCTGGGATTCTGAGACGCCAGATACTAGGGGAAAGTAGGTCTTCTCAACATGTGTTTATGTGACAAACAAGTTTGATAGAATTGATCCATTCCAAAAATCAAAAGGAACTGAAAGTAATCCAACTGTAAGGCATTATGAACAGCTAGATATTCTGATTTTGAATTTGTGGAACAAACCTACAAGTAAGAAAAGCCTTTGGAGCTACATTTTCAATTAGATTTGCTGCAGTTGCTCTTCAGGTTTTTGTTCTTGCCTTTTCCTACAGAGTCTGAAAACATTAGCTCTACAAATAAGGTGGAAAGTTCTGCTTGTTAGAAGTAGATAAAGAGATTACATGCCTATCTCTCTGGTATCTAACCACCCTACCAGTTGAGGAATTGAATACATCCACATATAAGCATGCAGTTTACTCTGCTTATCCACTCTCTCTATTCTGTTCTCAAAAATTAAATTGTGATAGACTTTATAAAAAAACATAATGGTTGTTCAGATCGGTATTTTACTGATTCTTACAGAGTGGATTGTAATCAAGCATGCCCTTTTTTGGTTTTAACAAGAGGAGCACAAAAGCCCTCTAAAACAAAAAAAAAATAATTCAATATTCCACTATGACTACATTTATAAAGGTGGATAGTAATTAATAAACAGCCCTTGGGGGAAGTGTGTTGTGTTTATATTATTCTTCTTGAATTAACCATACAATAACTCACAATGAAAGTGACATGTATCTCTGGTGAATTATGAAACATCAAACACACTGATTGCAGAAAAACTCCCTTAATGATTCCAACATGTGTTTAATTATGTATGTTCATGCTTTCTCTTTTTAAAATGTAGTTGATAAGATTCTGTCTTTTGGAGTCTCATGAAACCTTTTCAGAGAAACACCTCCTGATCACCCCACTGGGCTTTTTTGCCTGTTTGCATTCAAAGTAGGAACTGTAAGGATTGTACCTTAGCTAGGACTTTGCACCTACTCTTTTAAAGTTCGCCAAGTATGGTGTTCACATGCAAGAGAAGGAGAGATTGTCCTCATCTCTCAGTGGGAGGAATGAGAAAGAATTCAAAACCATCTATAATGTGCCACATATGGTGATCCTTCAATGACAACTTGGACATACAGTATTGATTAGTGTAGAAAAAGAATGATCAATGTACCATCCACATCTTGTTACTGCAATGTCAAAAATCATCCTTTGTAGTTGCACAGCTCGTTTTATATACCTTAACATAAATATACTCTTTTCTGAACCATAAACAATAATACTTGTAGAAAATCCCAAAACACAGAAAAATATCAATAGAGAATACAAATGGCCTGTAATCCAATCATCTAGTGATATCCATATTTTGCACTTGTAGTATACACACTCATTTATATAATTTTGTCAGATTGCTTTTTTAATTTAATAGAGTTAAACATTTCATAATATCAACATTGTTTTATATTTTTTACATATTTTGAATATTTATATTATTTTTAAATAATCTTGCATTGTCTTACTAATTTCTTAAACAGGATACAAAGCAGAATTTTAGCCTGACTTTCCTTAAGCTTCTCATCTACTATTGTTAGGACATTGACTTTGATATGGTAGGGATGCAGACAAAGGTGGTAGGAAACATGATTAAATAAATCATCTTGTCAAGAAATGGTGCTGAGAATGGTGCAGGTCTAGCCTCCTAGATCCAAAATTCTAAATTGAAAAAGAATCTGAAAAACAATTTTTTAAACTTAATTGATTTTATGATTTATTTATCAATAAGGACTGATCTAATCTGGTAAGAGACTATGATCTTTATTTATATCACTATTATGTATATTCATATCTTCTGCTGCAGAAATACTAATATTTCATTATAGGTTGTTGCCTGAGACTCCAACTGGTGAGTTATGTTCTGTATTAATTTCCTAAAATCTGGAATTTGAATTCTGGAAAAAAAAAATCTGTCCTCAGTGTTTTCTCAAGAAGTAATTGTAGCAATTAACACTTCTGAAGGCAGTGCTAAACATTGTTCCAAGCCATTAATATACATTTTTGTTCATTTTATCCCCTAAATAAACAAGGATAGCTGGTTACCCATCTCTCAGATGACATTAAATAACAACCAGTGTGTGGGAGAACTGTGATTCAACCTGAACCTCACGCTTCTGTGCTTATCTTATCCTTTAATTTGCCTGAATTCCATCGCCAGATGTCTTTCTTCCAGGCTGGACTGAAATACCTGGAGCAGGGCAAAAGGATGCTTTTAGCATTTAATTCCTCTCCACTCTTGAGTTTTTCTAAATTCCTATAAATTTCAAAATTTCCATCATAGAATCCAGGTACTCCCTGCCCTGCTGTTACCTTCCTGAGATAGTCTATTTTTAGTTTCTTTGCTCATTTTTTCCCCTCTGTTGACAATTTCTTAACTTCTAATATTCCCTACCAAAGACATTGCCTAATTCAATCTTCTTTACTGTGTTTTTTGTTTAACATAAATATGACCAGCCACCACCTGAAGGTAACATGTCATGTCCAAAAATAAATTCACATGGAAAGTGCTAAGGCTTTGAAAAATCATGCAAGTCCTCACAAAGGGATTCTACAAAAGATAACAAAGGAGCAATTGTATCATATAGTACACAGAGGGTCTTTCCAAAATTATCTTTCTAAAAACCATATCTTCCTCCAGTTGTATTTCTCACAGCAATTCTTTCTTTTCTGTTCCTTTCTTTTACCTTCCTTTGTTTCATCATCTGACTTCATCTTTTTGTCAAATCCCCAAATCCTGTTAAACCTCCTTCCCTCTTTTTGCATTCTGGACCTGTTATTTTCTTCTCAGGGTGGCCCCATGTTATTTCTCATGTCAAGTAACTCATCCTTTCTTTCAAACAGAAACTTTCTTACAAGGTTCATATAGGTCGGGGCACCTGGATGGCTCAGTCAGGTAAGCAAATGACTCTTGATTTCAACCGGGTCATGACCCCAAGTTACGAGTTCCAACCTGAGTCAGATCCATGCTCAGCAGGCAGTCTTCTTGAGGATTCTCTCTCCCTCTGCCCCTCCTCCTATTCACACACACACACTCTCTCTAAAATAAATAAAAAAGAAAAAAAAAAAAGAAGATTGATGTAGGTGTTGGGGCGAAGCTTACTTAGGTGTTTGTTTCAACTGTGCATGTCTTTCTTGTGGTGTTGTCTATGTCTTTCAGTTTATGTAATGGCTAAAATTAAGATACAATGCTATGCAATTAAAGCATTTAAGCTCTAACTCCTGATGATTTCTTTTTTTCTCATCTATTTACTGTCTCTGTATCTGGTCAGGTCTATATTGCTCCGCAAAAGTGTCCTTCACTTGTTTTATTTATGATTATTCTGGCTTTGCTGTGATTACTATCTTATTGAGGGTTAAGAGGGGAAATTATTGTCAACTGGGATGAGAATGAAGTTGACATCTACAGAAGAATGTGATGATCCCCAGATCTCTTCTTAACTCACTGGACCACTTCCATCATTGCCCTTTTTAGAATTTCTACCATATCTTTCTCAGAGCAGTTGCTCAGCAAATATTTGAACAGATGTTACACAGCATTACCTTTCTAATAAAAGGACATGGGCCCATGGGATTTGCTTGTTAGTCAACTTCTAATCCTTCCCTATTGTTCAATCACATTTCACTATTGTTCCTGTTTTCTAAATATTTTTTTAAAGATTTTATTTTTTTTTATTTGAAATAGAGTAAGAGAGAGAAAGGATGAGCAGGGACAGAGGGAGAAGGACTGAACAAGGAGCCCCATGCAGGCCTTCATCCCAGGACCTTGAGATCATGACCCGAACTGAAGGCAGATGCTTAACTGACTGAGCCACCCAGGCACCTGGGTTTTCTAAGCATAAGAAACAGGTATACCACAGGGTCCATAATGGGCATCCCCAAAGCACATAAAGGACAGGCTGATAGAGGCAGTCTTGTGTTTGAATAGGATACTTATATTGATAAAAATCTGCTAAAATCCACATTCCCAACTGTCAGATATATCAGTGGCCACAAGTTAACCTAACATAGTGATCCACCCAACTTTTTCTGGAGCACTGAGTTCCCTGGTAGATGGAAGAAATACTAAAATATTTGTCAGCCTCTGAGTTCAGACACATATGAGTCATTTTTACCCCAGTCCCCTGAAAACAGAAGTACCAATGCTTCATTGTTCTTGATTTTGATAAACTAATATTCAAAGCAGAGTTTGATTTGTAATGATGGTGAGCTTGGAATATGATGGGAGCAGAACGAGACCTACTAACCTGTGTGTGCAGAATCCAGTTTTAAAGGAAAGATAAGATTATATGAAATTTTCTACCTAAATCATCCCCTTTATAGTCAATATATTTCTCTTCGATCCACAGGACACTTTCAGTTATTTCTGGGAATATTTTGTCCTATGGGTCCCAGTGCAAAATGAGAATACCTATCTCATTTTAGGAAGCGTGTAAAACATGCCATTAAAGCCACAAAAATATAAAGGCTTTTCTGTGGTCTTTCTTATCTTGTCATAATGACTTGATATTTTAGTGTCTTTCTATGTATATAAAAATTAAAATTTTGAATTATTAGCATTACTTTTACCATTCATCCTTATGTTGGGCAGTGTTCGTTTTAAATGAAAATATAGGAGCATTTAATTCATAGGTGGAATGATCAAAATTATACAATTTATGTTTCCTAGTTCATATATACATATGTACTTCATTCTTGCCAGAAAAATAGAAATACTGCAGAAAAGTGACTCAACTGCTTTTACTCCTCTTCTTTTTTTTTTTTTTTTAAAGATTTTATTTATTAATTTGACAGAGAGAAATCACAAGCAGACGGAGAGGCAGTCAGAGAGAGAGAGAGAGGGAAGCAGGCTCTCTGCTGAGCAGAGAGCCCGATGCGGGACTCGATCCCAGGACTCTGAGACCATGACCCGAGCCGAAGGCAGCGGCTTAACCCACTGAGCCACCCAGGCGCCTCTTCTTGATACGTGCACATTCTAAAAACCTATTTTCTGGCCTAAAAACAAGTAAGGAAAGGGTGAAAGAAAGAGAAACTATGGGTTGCCCTATGTTTCCCTTTTCTTCTTTTCAGTGGTTGGCTGATACAGGGAAGTAAACAAAGAATATCTATGATAGGGTTCTTTACGTCTTTGTGTTTCTTAGAATGATTTCTTTCCATCTTCCAAGCATGTTCTGGTTTGAAAAGAAAGTGTCACGTCTCAGAGCTTTCAGGACTGTGCTTACACACATATAAGAAACGTCTTTCCCTTCCACAATCTCTGAGTCTTGCCGAGCTCTCGCATATTGTAGATCCACCAGAATTTTGGGTTTGTGGGTCATCTGCACTGCTACATCCAAATAGGACAGGAAGGAGCACCAGCAGACGTGCATGTTGTGTGTCTCTCCTCTGCTCCCCTGGATGCTCCAGCGTCCCCTCAGACAAAGCACCAGGGCGAATATCAGGTTATTACTGATTTCACATTGCGACAACAGAGCATTAACTCAACAGCGCCCGGTTTGCACACACATGAAGTCACCTCTGTGGACATCTCACTCCTGTTTCCTGGGACATCTCTAACCCAAGAGTGGACAGTGTGCAGAAGAAAGGAAACGACATGGCTCTCTGCTTGCTTGGGTCTCCTGTCAGGATTTTTAAATAATGTGTTCACATGACATCTATTATTGGGTGTCATTTTCATAATGTCATTTTCAACCCAACCTAATTTTGGTGAAAATCTGCCCTATCCCAGAGAAGAATGAATAAAAAGACTTACTGGAAAAATACATGGTGCCTAAACAGATGTTGCCTAAGTGAGAAGCTTAAAAAATTATCACCGAAGAACAAGAGATGGTTTCTTTCTTTCTTTTTCTTTTTTAAGATTTTATTTATTTATTTGACAGACAGATCACAAGCAGGCAGAGAGGCAGGAAGAGAGAGAGGAAGGGAAACAGGCTCCCCGCTGAGCTTAGAACCCGATCTGGGACTCGATCCCAGTAACCCGAGATCATGACCTGAACTGAAGGCAGAGGCTTTAATGCACTGAGCCACCCAGGTGCCCCCATGAGATGGTTTCTAAGTCATAAACTCAAACGCAGATAATGTTTAAAATTTTTATTTTTTCTCTCCTCTGTATTAAATTCTTAGTTCCTGAACAAATAAAAATTGTGGACCATAAATCCTGACACAAAGCTCCTTCTACCCTACATACAAATTATATTTTACTTAGGGGAGATTCACCCATTCAATGACGAAGGTGCCACGGAAGATGTTTAGAGCCGTGAATATCCAGCCAGATTGTGCCTGCTTGTTTGGGGCACCTCTGATCCATGATTCTGAAGACAAATAGTAATCCAGAAATGGATTTGTACCTTTTACACCTCATTAGCTTACATTCTCCCTGCCTGTCAGACAGGGCAAAGATTTATGACTCAGGAATTCTTTGCCTCACTGCTTCTCTTTCCCACCTGGGGATTGCATATTTATTTCCACCTTCCACCTTTGACCATTGAGTTTGACTCAGTGAAGCATGTACGACAATGAATCTTGGTACCACACTTGTCTAGTCCTCTAGCTATATACGATCTGTAAGAGGACAAAGTGGCGATACAAAAATCGAATGGCATAACAAAACCAGTTCGGTAAATTTGGGGATTTTCTGTCCATTGGAGATATATCAGTGTATTCTGAAGAATTTATCTTGCCTGTGAGATCAAAGCTGGTGAAATGCAGGATAATAGGTAAGATCTTAAATTTCAAACATTCAGGCAATTTTCACATATTTCACTTCAGGGGAAGTCAGTTTTCTTTGCTTACTGAAAATGACAAACTGCTGTATTCTAGATAGCTTTACATTTTCAATTTTTAAGTGAAACTTAGGTGGAATTTCTATCAGAATTTTTATATGAAATATTTATTAGATGCACTAAAATTCTTTGTTGCATTTGTCATAGCTGAATAGTCAAAGGAGCTTGGCCCCGTTTATTGCCAAACACATGTTTTTTTAGCTACAGCTTAATGGCAAAAGGATAGGGTGTGAAGTTAGGGGCAGCGTTTGAGACCCAGAGAGTCATTAGACTGCACCACGTCTTTCAGAGTTTCAGTGGCCTTGTCTGTAAAATGTTTGTAATGATTAAGACCTCGGTTGTGAACTCTGAAGAGAGATTATGGGATGTTGAGTCTGAAGGAGATGGAGGATCTAGCATATTCAAGGGGTAGGTTGAGTATTGTTGAGTATGAATTAACAGGTTATGCATCAGTAGGTGTTTATTAAGTACCTACTGATTGTGAGCCCTTTGAAGATATGGAAGACGTGGAGAAAAAGTCTCTGCCCTCAAGGGGGAAAATGAAGCCAAAGATGCAACACTAGTAAGAGAGAAAGCACCCTCACATTCCCTGTGCCCAGCACTCAGCTGTCCCCACAGGCTAAGCATGGCATGTGCAGAAATAAATTCGATCTTCACAGCCCTCTGATAAGTTTGTGTGTGTTGCCTATATTTTAAAAGGAAACTGAAGTACAGAGAAGTGTAGTAAATTCCCCAAGTTCACACAGACAGGAAATGGTGAGATTAGGACCAAAGGACAGATTGTTTAATTGCAGAGCCTGTAATTGTGCCCTTCATATTACAAAAATTAAATGCTAAATTTTGTCTTTAAATCTTCAGAAGTAATTTTGTGTTCATTCCAAGAAAATAGTTCTGTGTTTCATGGGCATTTGCTAGTTATTTCCCTCAATAAAACAGGACCATAAAATAATTTATTTGTTGAAAAACCACGAGGGAGGCCAGAATAATGTGATAAATGAAGAATCCAAATATAGCAGAATACTAATTACAAATAAATTACCAGTGGTTTATACACATTTAAGATTCAGTATAATTTCAAGAAAACAATTTTTGGTTTGTTCATAGATGTGGTGACATTTCAAATTGACTTTCTCACTTGTAAAAACAGCTCTGAAAATAGGCAAACGCAATATTACAAAATTTCTCAAATTTAAGCCATGTGATTGTACAGGTGCAAACTCCTCTGAAGCTCTTAGGAACATAAATGGTTGCTATTTTATAGAACTGGAGTTTAATGGTTAGAGAGGTCTCATTTGATGTGAATGTATTTTAAATTTCAGTGAACTGTGGCCGTATGTTAAATCTCACAAACTAATGTGAAATATCACAACATAAGACATGGTTTGTCTAATAGACTAAAATCAAAACCTCCAAGACAATTTTTGAGAAATATTTTCATAAAAGTAAAGTGTTTATTCCTACTTAGACATAATTATCTTACACTGAAGTATACCAGGGTATAAAGGAGGCTTTAAAAATAAGAAAGATCACTTTAATTCTACTGCTTTTCTCTATCATTGTCAGTGTCAGATCATTCATGTAGCCACTCGATAAATATTTATTGAGCTGTAGGTATGCCAGACACTATGCCACAAAATGAGCTTATACAGATGAACCAAGCAGATACGGTTTCAGTCAGCAGTGTTTTAAGATAGGCAGGACGTCACAGTAAGGCCAGTTCAGCCAGGTACAGATAGTAAGTGAGACTTGAGAAACAATAATATAATGTAATAAAATTGGTCTGCTTTTTATCATTATATTCTAGCAATCCTAATGATAGAATTTTGGGGCAGCTGAGGCAGACTTTCCTATGTACCTGTGTTCCTCTTCTTGTTAAAGAATGTTGATAGCTTTATTCAAAAACAGAAACAGCCTGGGTATCAAGCAACAGGTGAACAGGTAAACAATGAAATGCTACTCAGCAATAAGAACAAATTTCTGTCACATGCAACCATATGGAGAAACCTGCGAGATAATATTAACTGGAGGAAGCCTTACACAGGAGTATCTGCTGTATGATTACATTTATATAAAAATCAAGATTATGAAAACTAGTCTCTGGTAGAAAGTTATTAGAGCAATGGTTGCCTCTGGAGTAACATAGGTGGATTTTGACTGGAAAAAGATATGAAAACTCTTTTTTGGATGCTTGTCATATTCAGTATCTTGATAGGGTTTTGTGTTGCAGAGATATGTGCACTTGTCAAAATGCTGCAAATTTATATTTAAGACATGTGCATCTTACTGCATATAAATGTCATACAAAAGAAGAAAACTATAACCAAACACTTAATTCAATTATATAAGTGTACTACTTATGTCAAAGTCTGTTGGCCTCTGAAGTTTACTTTGTAATGCCTCAAAAGTAAGAGGAATTGATGGATAGATAGAAGAATGAATAAATGGTGAAGTAAATATAATAAGGTATTAGTGGTAGAATGTAGGTGGTAGCTCTACACAATTTTTATAAAATTCTTTCAGTGGTTTTTGATGCTTGATAATTTTCATTATACAATGTTTAGAAAAATAGATGATAAAACACAGATAAAAAATGCCTAGCTTTCTGACCAAGTGAATGCCATGTGCTGATTGTTTAAGGATTAGAGCAAGTCACTATTTGCAAAGGAAATGACGGCCACTGATGGGCCTAGGTCAGCTGATACCCACCTCATAAACTGAGAGTGATATTCTGCCAATACCCACTGCAGTCCATTTTGTTTCTGAAAATATTTTTCATCTTTGTTTGTAGTGTATTTTGCCTGCCTTTAGCAGTAACTCACACTCACCTCCAAACCGAGGAGACAGAAGGATGGCAAGCTTGGTAATTTCTATTAGCAAGCTGCAGGACCTATAGGTCTTTAAGGAGGATCATGCAATGAACGGAATCAGTCCTCTAAAACTACTTGTTCTCCGCCTTGCCTTTCAACTCACTGAGTCGGGCAGCCTCTGGGGGGTAGAGAAGGAAGCCTTTTCTATTTTTCCCTGAGTTCTGAGAATGCCTTCACAAAGGTACTAGTCAATGATTCTTGATCTTTGCGTCTTTCCCTTTCAGCATTTGTTGTATGTAGTTTTGAGGTCTGGAATGGAAACTCAGCGATCTTCGACTCCCTAATGACTCCTTCCTGGCTTTTGTTAGTTCATAGAAATAAGCCCTGTCATTCAGCAAATCACATCTTGCTGGCTGGACCAGGCAAGCTTCCAGATAAATAGATCTATTTGTTTCCTTGAGATGTCCTTTTGGTAGCACAGACTCTAAAATATATGCCTCAGTACATTTCCAGCACCTGAAACCCCAACCTGCCTTTTACCAGTTCACAGCAGTACTTCGGAGTCTGCATGATATATCTGCTCCACATTTGAAAGCTTTAACTTTACTAAATGTAAACTACTTACTGACAATATACTTTTACTTAGAGAAAAGGTTTGGGAAGGAAGGAAGCCTAGGTCTGCCATCCCTTTTTTAACAGGGATGTTTTCTCTTAAATTTGAAAAATAGTGTCCTAATTTAGTATAATGGAGAACATAATTATGCCCCAATATTTTCAATGGATGATGTATTTTTGCATGTATTCTGGGATCCCACCTTCAGTCAAGTCCTCCAATGGGCAGGAACATGGAGATAAGTATAGATGAAAAGTCTGATCTGCTGTTCTGCTTATAGCACCAAAAGAGTTTTAAGGCTGTAGAGTTTCTTATGTCTGTCTGTCTGTCTATTGATCTATCATCTCTCTTTAAAAAAAAAAAATTCTATGGACTTGTCACTTAACCAGAATTCAACTGGCTGGTCTTGTACTAGACTTCATGGGACAGAGGTTAGGGATAGGCATGTGCAATAATCAGTAAGAAAGGCTTTGATATGGAACAGAAGAATCATCTGGACAATGTAGTACAATTGCAGACTTCAAAACGCATAGATTCTGCTTCAGTTTGCTTCTGGAGATAGACCCTGAATCTGAATTCTTAACAGGTAGCAGTTACTTTTGATGTAGGTGATTTGAAGGGCTCTACTTTGAGGAATACTGTGCAGAACCCAGTTTAAACGTAGTAGTATCATAAGAATTCACATAAAACTCAGGCAGAAGTCAGAGGCAGAGAGATTTAAGTCTGCATTCTAACTGTTTCTCTTATTTTGGGGGGCACAGTGGGTGAATTATTATTTTTTATTTTATTCCCAACACAGTTCACATACAGTGTTATATTAGTTTCAGGTGTACAATACAGTGCTTCACCAATTATATATGTTACTCTGTACTTCCTGCAGTAAGGGTACTCAGTCTCCTTCACCTGTCTCTTCCATCCTCCTACCCACCTCCCCTCTGCTCACTGTCAGTTTGTTCTCTACAGTTAAGAATCTTTCTTGGGAGGGGTTGGTTTGTCCCTTTTGTTTCTTTATTCATTTCTTTTATTTCTTCTTTAAATTCCACATCTGAATGAAATTATATGGTATTTGTCTTTCTCTGACTTATTTCACCAAGCAGTATATTCTCTAGATGTAACCATGTTGTTATAAATGGCAAGATTTCATTCATTCTTGTGGCTGAGTAAGAATATTCCATTGTGTATACATAGACCACATCTTCTTCATCCATTCATCTGTTGATGGACACCTGCGCTGCTTCCATAATTTGGCTATTGTAAATAATGTAAATAATAGCCAAATAATTTGGCTATTGTAAATAATGTAAATAATATTGCAAATAAATATAAGGGTGTGTATATCTTTTTGAATTAGTGTTTTCATTTCTTTGGGTTAATGCCCAGTAGGGGAATTACTGGATCCTACAGCAATTGTATTTTTAATTTTTTCCACAGTGGCTGTACCAGTTCACTGGTGGGTGAATTATTAGCCTCTCTGAGCCTCAGTTTTGGTAGCTCTATCAAAGGACTCATACTGGTATCTGCCTCACAGTCTTCTGAGATGATTAAAAGGAGTTAACCAAATAAACACAATACCACTAAAAATACACTATTATTCCTGGATGTAGACATCCGTATAAAACAGAAACATTGATCTTTAATTTGTGCAGATCTACCTCTCCAGACCTACCCTGACTAAATCTCTAGGGGTGCTGGGCTGTGCACTGGTATGGGAAAGAAAAAGAAACTCTTGGTTATCGCGTACATCATTAAATCCTAGGCATTGTGTGGGACCCTCTAGAATAGTTACCTCATGTCACCATCACATCATCATTCCTTTGTGAGGGACACAAGACAGAGAAGCTAAGAAATTTGCTCAGCATCTCTTATCTTATCAGTGGCAGAGTCTGTTTCAATCCACAACTATTTGATCCCCAAATTCCTTCAAATAATGGAAAGCATTTCCTTTTCCAGGCATGTTATGTGATTCAAATCACTAAGTGAGTTAATTTCCAAAATGATATCATTTCATTATCAGGAGAAAATTGATTTTTGTCAAAATGTCTATTTTCCTGTCTCAACTTTCAGGACTGAGCACATAGATTTGTCCATGGGACCATCAAAACATGTCTTTCAGGAATGTTAATTTTGCTTGAAGATTTAGAAAAAAAATTTCTTTAGAATCAAACAAGCAGAGACATATTATGGAGTTGAAGTTATGTAAAGTTATATAAAATTGTGTAAATTATGTAAATATATAATAAAATTTTACATAAAATTATGTAAAATTATATAAAATTTGCCTGAATTGTGGCAGTACAGCAGGCTGACATAGCATACACCTAGATGCTTAGAGCTTGGTTTGTTTATTTTGATAGCTAAGGCTTGTAGAGCTCCTACTCTGTGCCCTGCAATGTGGCAGATGTTCTACCTGCCTCATCTTACATCGCCTTGAAGTAGATATTATTACTACAATTATTTTACAGGTGAGAAAACAGGCTGACAAGCTAAAGTAACTTTCTCAAAGTTGCCTAGTAAAAATCAAAGCTTGACCTGAGGTTGGTGAAATCTGTGCTTGGAACTGGTGCGTTACACTCAATGCTGGTATCTGTTACCCCATACTTGTTAAGGAGACTCAGTGGCCATGTTTAACAACAAGTAACTTCAGTGAGCATGAAGGAGTAGCTAGCTCTGCAAGAAGTTTCATTTCTGGAAAGCCTGTGTGGAACTGATCTTTTAATTTGCAAAGCCTCAACAGATAAATTTTTTGTTTAGGCTTTAATAGGATTATTGGGAGAATTAAAGAGAGGTGGCCTATTTCCTACTTCACTTGACAAATCAACTGTCTGTTCTTTTAAGGGAAAGACAAATAGTGGTGGCTCCAAAGGGTCCTTTTTTTTTTTTTTCTTCAGAAACTGGAATATACAATAGTTTCTGGTTCATAATCAGTGAATTACCTGTGCAAACAGAATGTGATGCTCTTTCTCACAGTGGGAGATTTCATAGGTAAAATGTATTTGCTCTTATTAGCAGAGAGGTATTATTTCTGCATTTTCCCCAAGCTAGTTCTTTGTGCCTCTCTGGTTTCAGATTTCATCCAAAATCCTTGAAAGTCAAAGACAAGTAGTTAGCTCCTCTGTTTCTGAACTAACCACACACTGTAATTTTCCAAATTATATATATGAGATCAAGGTGTGAAAACTTGCAATTGTCTCTCGAAAATGGTTTTATTCTCAATTATCTCTGGGCAACAAAAACACCTCTTTGGGTCTGCCTAGCGCTTCATCATCTATTAGGAGGTTTCGAGTGTGTTCTATCATGCAATGCTCACAACAGCTCCAGGAGGTCTGTTATGATTATGTGTGTTTTATGCATTCAGATAAGTTAGCAGGCAGCCAGGATGTAGAGGAGGCAGTCCTAAATCCGGCGCTTTGATTCCAAGTCTGATCTTCCTCCTAAATCATCCCTGTCGTCCATCACTTCTTTCTGCCTAACAAAAGTGGACAAGGTGCATTGTGTGATGAGCGCGGTGATGAACAGGGGCTTCAAAGCCTAACAGTCATAAGCGGGCAGATATGAGAAAGAGTGTGACAGTTGATTTTATATGTCAGCTTGGCTGGGCTAAGGGATACTCCACTGGGAAAACATTATTTCTGGGTGTGTCTTTGGAAGGTATTCTGAAAGACATCAGCATTTGATTCAGACTCAGACTGAGTAAAGAGATACGGCCTTGTGTGCAGGCCTCCTCCAGTCCCTTAGCCTGAACATGGCAAGAAGGCAAAGGAGGGATGAATTTCTTCTCTTCCTTCTTGAGACTTCCCTCTCCTCCCAATCTTGGACATTGAAGCTCCTAGTTTTTGGGCCTTCAGACTCTAGGACTTATACCAGCAACCCTCGGATTCTCAGTCTGCCAGCCTCGGACTAAGTGACACTACTGCCAGCTTGAAGCTGGCAGACTGTGAGACTTCTTGGCCTCTATATCCACATGAGCCAATGGCTATCATAAATCTCTTACATATACTTCTGTATAGATCCTATTGGTTCTATTCTCTAGAGAATCTTGACTTGTCTTTTGGGCTTTTTTTTTTTTTTTTTTTTTTTTTAAGATTGATTTATTTATTAGGGAGAGAAAGTGGGAGGGGCAGAGAGAGAGAAGCAGATTCCACTGAGTTCAGAACCTGACATGGGGCTTGATCTTATGACACTGAGATCATGACCTGAGGTTGAATCAATAGTCAGATGCTTAACTGACTGAGCCACCCAGGTACCTCCTGACTTACCTTTTTGATCTGTCTTTTGTGACCTTTTATCTTTCCTGCTCCCTCTTTCACATGCATCTCTACTCTTGGAATCTTGTGCTGGCCTTTGTTGTGCAAAGCCCATGGGTTAAAGCCTGCTGGTGATCCCTTCCTTCCTCCATGCTCCGGTCTCAGTGAGGGCCACAGTTACTGGTATCCATCTTACTTAGTTTGTTGTTGCTACTGAGAAATCAGATGAATCATTTTCCAGCAAAGTTTTTGTAACTACCGACCTAATCATGATTACTTCTCAGAATTTTAGTTTTGATCGGAAGATGCCTACGGATAGTAATGATTCATCCAAAGGCATGAATCATTATGACTTTTTTCCTTCCTCTCTCCCTTCATTTCTTCTTCCTTCCTTTTCTTCCACTTTCCCTTCCTTCCTTTCTTCTTCCCTTCCTGCCATCTTCTTGCCATGTCTCTGCCTCTCCCTCATTTCCTCTCTCCATTCTTTCCTCCTATCTGTTCATAAACGGAGACATTTTGCTAACAATGACTGAAATGTGCCTGGCAATATGCCAGCCACTATGGACAAAAGAGTCATGAGAAAATGACACTGACTCTGCCTAGAAATTCCCTGAGGAAGGCAGACATGTTGACAACTATAAGACAAAGAAGTGTTCTAGTGAGGGAACACTTTATTAACTTCCAATGAGAGGCTGTGATGCAAAAATCAAAAATAATGAATAGAATCAGATTTTCAAATGTGTGAAATGAAGTAGTATATAAATAAATATATAAATAGTATGATTTAATAAAGTACCAAGTAAGGCACAAATGAGACATATTTTTGCTGTAGGGGAATTTTTTTTCCTGGACATAATGTCATGGGCATTGAAGCAACTTGCCCTGGTAGAGACTAAATTTATAGATTTATTTTTCTCTCTCTTTCTTTTCTAAGCAAAAGCAGTACCAGAAAAATTATCATGGGGTCACTTAGTGAAATTTTTCTTATAATAGACCACCCAGGAATTACTCAAGACATCCTTTCTCAGAAAAGTGGACTTATTGTCCAGGAAAATGGGTATGATCAGCCCTATTGGGTTTTAACTGTTTAGAAAAAATGTGATTGACTTTTAAAAATGAATGTCCGGAGAGGAAAGAGAGTTAGGGTTTCTGCATCAATAAAGTACAGAATACAAATACCAGTCCTTCTTATTTATATGCTTCCCTGACCTGTGATGTGAATGGGAGCAGGAACACAGCAGTTTGAGTTGGGCTCCAAGAGACCCGTTGCAGGACACTTTGATCTGTGTTTGGCATTGAGGAAGTGAGATTGCCCTTCCTTGGGGAATCGATGATTCAGTTTCACATCACTAGTGGATCCTCCTCTTGTCTGAAGCTAAGCAGAGTCCATAGGTGATGGAGAAATTTTGTGGCAGCTAAAGGCAAAGCAATAGAGGACTGAAGAGACACTTTCTTTCCCCTGATGGGATGTAGAGGCACAATGGACAACCCTCCCACTGCCATAGAAAACCTATTGGAGATTATGTAATTTAAGAAGAGAGAAAACCCACAAGGGATGTAATGAACTCACCACTATATGGCATAGAGAATTGTGATTATTAAGATTGTTAAAATAACAAAAACAGCTTAAAAAAAACAATTTGTGGAATAGTTGAAATAAGTTATACAGATTTGGGGTCAACTCCGTAACTTACATTTCCATGTCAAAAACTCTCATAGTAGACAGTGACTCCCAACATGGAAGATAATAACTGGGAGGTCTGGGAGGATCTGAAGTAGGGATAACATTTTCTACCCTGATTCTTCATAAGGGACAAATTACATTTCTTTTTACACAAATTGGCCCTCTGAAAGCTTGGCGTGTATCATGTAAAGTCTGAAAAGGGCCTAAGGAGTTGAGAACACCTAATTAACCAATTATGATCTATAGCAATTACTTTTAAATGTAAATTCCTATACAAGTGGCTCTGACTAGAGATATTCATCTCTGCCACTAACCCTCATAATATGCAGTAATGAGAAGAAATATGCTGTGCGGATTTTGCTTTCTGACAGGCATTATTTGATTGCCTTATTTCTCTTTCATAGGTTTAGGGCATTCTGTTCGAAGACGAATGAATATGTGCTCTGCCAAATGGTCCAGGCTGAGAGTGGGACTTATAATATGTAGGAAGGAATTTAGGAGGTCATCATTCATAATAAACACAAAACGCCCTTCATGGCTAGATTTGTTGGATTCATAGAAGGAAAACTTTATACAAAAACAAAACAAAACCTGTAATCTTCTTCTGAAAAAACTGAGCATGTAATTAGTTATTTTCTCAGCCCATGTGCTTTAGAAGAATTTGTCCTGAGGTGTCTAGTGTATGGCATTGTATTGCAAACAACTTTTAAAATAATAGTCTCTGACCTGTTTACCTCTACTTGAGGTACCTTTAAATAGATGGTTATGTCCCAGCTCACCCAGGTAAGATCATAGGGAACATGACAAAAATGTTCGTGTAGATTTATGCCATTTTAACCTCTTTCTCAATCATTAATAAGACTTCTTACTTTGCTAGTGCATTTTCCTGTCTTCACCCATTCTTTACAGATGGTTCTTTCTGGACAGATTCATTCTTTGCAGTTTATGGAAAATTGAGGATTATAGGTGGAAAATAAGACCAGATAGGTAATAGAGAAAGGACAGGACTTAAAAAAAAGTAAGTTTTCAGTCTATTTATTAAGAGTATGGAGAAGGAAAAATCGTTAAAAGTCGGCAAAAGAGTTGAATACTGGAGGAGTTGAAAACATGAGGGCAGGTAAGAGAAAAGGGATTGTTCAAGAATTAGACAATAGAGCAGTGAAAAGCACCTGCGGTGGGAATATCAAGTAAAAGGGAGAGATATCAAGAATTTGTCTTTCTGTTATAGTATTGAAGATTCGAGTTAACTAAGTTAAGCATTTATTATTTTAAAAGTACGATTTGGTTTCTAAACTGTCTCATTAACTGTAAGAAAGCCTGAGGATTGGACCAGGTGTGGGATATTTCTTAAGGGTTAAGTATTACCATTTTTCGGGACGTCTGGGTGGCTCAGTTGGTTAAGCAGCTGCCTTCGGCTCAGGTCATGATCCCAGCGTCCTCGGATCTAGTCCCACATTGGGCTCCTTGCTCAGCGGGGAGCCTGCTTCTCCCTCTGCCTCTGCCTGCCATTCTGTCTGCCTGTGCTCTCTCTCTCTCTGATAAATAAATAAATCTTAAAAAAAAAAAAAAAAGGTATTACCATTTTTCTAGGGAATGTTTCATGGAGGGCAGAGATCTGCAAAGTATTGATCATGGGCCAAATCCATCCTGCCACCTGTTTAGGTAAACAACCTTTTTTTTTTTTTTTTTTTAAATACATCTCTGTTCATTGGTTTCCTTGTTGGCTATGGCTGCTTTCACACTACATCAATAGAGATGAAGGGTTGCAACAGAGACCTTGTGGGGTGCAAAACCAAAAATATTCACAGCCTTTTTCTTTAGATCAAACTCTTTAATCTGAGGTAATTTCAAATTCACAAGCAGTTGTAGAGAATAATATGGAGGTACTCAGTATGGGCAGTGGTTACCCATTTCCTCCACAAGTAGCATCTTTCGGTATCACAGCCAGGATATTGGCATTATAAAGTCAATATAAAGAGCAGTTCCATCACTATAGGGATCCCTTATGTTGCCCTTTTATAGCCACATCTGCTTTTTGACTAGTCCAGGCTCTCTCCCTCAATCCTGGAATCCATGAATCTCTTCTTCATTTCTATAATTTTATCATTTTAAGAATATTGTATATATGGAATCATACATATGTTACCTTTGGGGACTGGCTTTTTTCACCTAGTATAACTCCCTGGACATTCATCCAATTTGCTCTATCAAAATCACATTCATTTTTATTGTTGAATAATATCCCATTTATGCATACACTATACTTTGTTTAACCACTGACTCACTGAAGTACATCTGGGTAGTTTCCAGCTTTTGGTTATTACAAATAAAGTCGCTTTGGACATTTGTGTATAGGTTTTTTTTTTGTTGTTGTTGCTGTTTTGTAAGATTCATCACAGGCGAAGTTTTCATTTACCTGTGATAAATGCCCAGGAGTACAATTTCTGGTTCATATAGTAGTTGAATGTTTAGTGTTTTTAAGAAACTGCTAAACAGTCTTCCAGAGTTTCTGAACTGTTTTGCAGTCCTATAAGCAATGTGTGAATGATCCCATTTCTCTGCATCCTTAACAGCATTTGATTCTCCCTATTTTTTATTTTAGCTATTCTGGTAGGTGACAACAAGTTCTATAATGGTTAAATATTTTTAATGTTTATTTCATGTGCTGTTTTGCCATCATTATATTCTTTTTGGCAAAATGGTCATTCAAGTCCTTTGAATATTTTCTAATTTGATTGTATTTTTTTCTTTTTTTTTAGTGTTGACTTTTGACAGTTCTTTATATATTCCAAGTACTAAATGCATTGTGGGATATGTTTTGAAAATAGTTTCTCCCCATCTATAACTTGCCTTTCATTCCTCTTAACAGGGTGTTTCATGGAGCTAAAGTTTTTTTAAAGATTTTATTTATTTATTTGACAGACAGAGATCACAAGTAGGCAGAGAGGCAGGCAGAGAGAGAGGGAGGAAGCAGGCTCCCCGCTGAGCAGAGATCCCGATGTGGGGCTCGATCCTATGACCCTGAGATCATGACCTGAGCTGAAGACAGAGGCTTTAACCCACTGAGCCACCCAGGCACCCCTAAAGTTTATAATTTTGATGAATTCTGTCTTATCAGTATTTCCTCTATGAATCACAGTTTGGGTGTCAAGTTTGTCAACTCTTTGTAATGGTCCCAGAGATTTTTCTTAAAATGATTTTTCTTAAGTTTAATGTTTTTACATTTTATCTTTAAGTCTTTGATCCATTTCAGGTTAATATTGCTATAAGGTAAGAATTTTATCAAGGTCCTTTTTTTCTTTTTTTAAATGTCTATGGATTCTAATTTCTCCAGGACCATTTGTGGAAAAGGACTACCTAATGTTTAAAAGAAGGAGTTTGCTAACTCCTGACCCAGGATATTAAGAAACATTTTTTAGAAAGTATACTACAGAAAGAGAACCCAGTCTAATTTATTGTAATCAATTTCAGCATAATTATATTCAACAACTTTACAAAGATATATTATGAATTTTTCATAAAAAACAATTGTTCCTTTCTCACTAATAAATGAGCAAAAGGAGACATTACAACCAATAAGATAAGGCACCTGGGTCACTCAGTAGGTTAAGCATCTGCCTTCTGCTCAGGTCATGATCTCGGGGTCTTGGGATGGAGCCCCACATTGGGCTCCCTGTCCAGTAGGGAGCCTGCTCCTCCCTCTCCCCCTACCTTCCCTGCACCCCCCCACTCACTCATGCTCTCTCACTCTCACTCCCTCTCTCTTTCTCAAATAAATGAATGAAACCTTAAAAAACAAAACAATGCAATAGTGCCTGATCTTATCTGTCCTACATTTCTCTACCAACATTATTCTGGTTCAGGTGAACTTCATCTGGGGACTCTATAGACATTTTTCATTTGTATTGTGCAGAAATTTGTTTTTATTGTACCAGGATTTTTCAAGCTTTGCAAAACTTTTTTTTTTTTTTTAATGTCTATACTATTTGTGTCTAAAGTTCACCTGACCTCATTCTTTATCACGGAATATTCAACTGAGTGCATAATGCTCTGAAACACGCAGTTGGCCTGCTTCATTATTCAGGATGAATAATCCAAGTGTTCTGACATCTTGCATTCAGATACCCTTACTGCACTGCAGTGAAGGAAAGATGTTTCTACTCCTTGATAAAATGAATAGCCTTAAATAAAAACATGGATATGACCCTTTTTGAGTGAACCTTATTAATGAACTCTTTCCCATTTCACCTATAGCCCTCCAAAAGATATTCCAGATCAACAATTTAATGACCAATGTTATGAGGGTCACAGTCTTATTATGAAGTATTTTAGTTATGCCTGGAAAGTGGACTTTTAAATGGGGTTTTTCCAGATTCTCAGGGTTGTAAGCACCACAACTTTCCTTCACTTTAAACATTGATATGAAAATCTTTCCTACAGAAATGCAGCTATTCCCTGTTTTCTTCAACAGAAGATGTTGCATGAAATCTAACCTTCCCTTAAAATCGAGACATTCTTTTTTAAATTATTTTTTATTATCATGTTCAGTTAGCCAGCATATAATACATCATTTGATTTTGATGTAGTGTTCAACAATTCATTAGTTGCGTATAACACCCAGTGCTCATCACTACATGTGGCCTTCTTAATGCCAATCACCTGGTTACCCATCCCCCCATCTCCTTCCCTTCTGTAACCCTCAGTCTGGTTCCCAGAATGTAGGGTCTCTCATGATTTGTCTCCCTCTCTGGAGATCCAGGAAATATTCTTGTGTTATTATTGCATCAGATATTATCCCAGATGCTAAACACAGTAATCTTCTCCATAGCCACAGATAGTATAAACAAGATGTCCATCATTCCACTAATGGCTCCCAGAATGATGAAATGTTGTGATCTTAGAACTGACTTCAGTAGTTTTACCATGGCCACTTTCACTTGTTCTTCCAACATGCTGTTTCTATTGCTATGGGCAGTGGGGTTAGAATTAGAATAGTGACCATTTTTTGTAGAATAATGTACAATTATCACATTACAATAATTCCAACTGAAATAAAATAAAATTTGTCCTATAAAAAGTTCATGAGATTAAAAAAAAATCTTGCTATCATCTTTTTCAGTCAACAAATGAAAAAAGAAAGGAAGAAACTGAGAAACTTCCATTCCATGGAGTGATTATATAAAAGTTAGAGTTCCTACTTTTAATGAACTTCTAATTTAGGAATGGAAGTATGAACTGCCACTCATTTTCCTCGTTCCCTTGTTTCTCCATATCAGTGTGTTTTGCTCTCAGAATTTGTCCTGGGCATTATGTGCTAGTGTAACTCAAAGAAACACACACAAGTGTCTTTACAATTCAGAAGAAGCTCATACCACTTCCTATTATGGAGACAGATAATATTAAAAAACAGTAAATGCCAAAAATTATTATCAAAACTGATATAATTTAAAGGAGCTACATTTAACATATAAAAAATTTTAACATAAAATATAATGTGATGATGACTATACAATTCACATTATAATTATATAATTCATAAAAATTATGACTAATATAATGATAGGGTTAGGTAATGGAACATACGCTTAATGTGTGTGTGTGATGAGCATATTATACTTTTTTTCTGATAAGTGTTTCAGTCTTACAAGTATATCTCCAATTTTACAGACAGTGTTAAAACTCTCAAAACTCTTCATGCATGTGAGGTCCAAGCTGATGCCTCTGCTTTGACCTGTTAGGTGGGATTCAGTTCAGCCTCTACAAAGTGATGATGGACCAAGATAAGGAATAAGGCCCACAAGGAAGTATATCCTGAGAGGCCCAGGAATAACCCAGCCCAGTCATAGGTAAAACACAAAAACAGTTTCAAAATTCCAAGGAACATAACCATGGGCTTCTTGACTATATGAGTGAAAGAGAATAGGAAAATACTGAGGCAGGTGGGAGATAGGATGCCTCAGATGGAATCCTCCTTGCTGTTGTGCATGTTACATGCCCCTCTAGGGCCAATCTAGACTTTCTGAGTTGGTACTTCACTGAAATGACTTCTGGAAGATGAATTCTGACAGGTACCTCTATACTCGTTTACTCAGTAAGTGCAAATTCAAACTGAGATAGTACAGCTTAGCCATTTAGACGGTTACATAGTGATTTGGAAGATGAGCTTTATATTCAGGTGGACCTGGGTTCATATTCTGGTTGTGAATGAACTCACAATGTATTTGACATTTTTGAGCAAACATGCTTCCTCATCTGTAAAATGAATTTATTATTATTGTAGCCTTCATAGGATTTTTGTATAAATTAAACATGATTCTTCATATAGATTATTTAATACTGTGCCTGGCACAAAATAAGTTTGTAAGGTACACATTATTTAAGATTATTATTAATGTCTCATTTTAGCTCTTACATTTTAAAAGATGGATCTTTGCTGAGACATGGATAGGTATTATTGTGACTAGTTGTAATTTGTTAGAGTTTTGTAGCTCATTGATTAATAGGTACATTTATTTAACAAATATCTATTTAAAATTTGTTATATTCAGAGACTCTACACATGTAAAAGACTATATGAAGTTCTTTAAAAGTAGCTCTTATTTTTTTAAAATTTCTTGAACCCCACCTTTGCATTTCTATTGGGTTATAAAAAGGTCAAGATTTTTAAATGGTTTTATTTTCCTCAAAAATGAGGAATGTCATACTAGCCAATAGGATCCAACAATACCTTAAAAGGATTATTCACCACAACCAAGTGGGATTTATTCAGGTATGCAAGGTTGGTTCAACATCTGCAAATCAATCAATGTGATACAATACATTATTAATAGAAGAAAGAATAAGAACCATATGATATGCTCAATAGATGCTGAAAAAGCATTTGACAAAATACAGCATCCTTTCCTTTTGAAGATCAAAACTCTTCAAAGTATAGGGATAAAGGGTACATAACTCAATATCATCAAAGCTATCTATGAAAAACCCACTGTGAATATCATTCTCAATGGAGAAAAACTGAGAGCTTTTCTGCTAAGGTCAGGAACACAGCAGGGATGTCTATTCAACATAGTACTAGAAGTCCTAGCCTCAGCAATCCGACAACAAAAAGAAATTAAAGGCATCCAAATCGGCAAAGAAGAAGTCAAACTATCATTGTTTGCAGATAATATGATACTATATGTGGAAAACCCGAAAGACTCCACTCCAAATCTGCTAGAACTTGTACAGGAATTAAGTGAAGTGTCAGGATATAAAATCAATGCACAGAAATTAGTTGCATTTCTTTACACCAACAATAAGACAGAAGAAAGAGAAATTAAGGAGTCAATCCCATTTACAATTACACCCAAAACCATAAGATACCTAACATAAACCTACCAATGAGGCAAAGAATCTATACTCAGAAAACTCTATACTCATGAAAGAAATTGAGGAAGACACAAAGAAATGAAAAAATGTTCCATGCTCATGGACTGGAAGAAAAAATATTGTGAAAATGTCTATGCTACCTAAAGCAATCTACACATTTAATGCAATTCCTGTCAAAATCCCATACATTTCTTTCAAAGAAATGGAACAAATAATCCTAAAATTTGTATGGAACCAGAAAAGACCTCGAATAGTTGGAGGAATATTGAAAAATTCAATATTGGTGGCATCACAATTCCGGACTTCAAGCTCTATTACAAAGCTGTCACCATCAAGACAGTATGGTACTGGCACAAAAACAGACACATAGATCAATGGAACAGAATAGAGAGCCCAGAGATAGACTCTCAACTCTATGGTCAACTAATCTTTAACAAAGGAGGAAAGAATGTCCAATGGAAAAAAGACAGTCTCTTCAACAAATGGTGTTGGGTAAATTGGACAGCCACATGCAGAAAAATGAAACTGGACCATTTCCTTATACCACACACGAAAATAAAGTCAAAATGGATGAAGGACCTCAATATGAGAAAGGAATCCATCAAAATCCTTGAGGAGAACACAGGCAGCAACTTCTTTGACCTCAGCTGCAGTAACTTCTTTCGAGGAACATAGCCTAAGGCGAGGGAAGCAAGGGCAAAAATGAACTATTGGGACTTCATCAAGATCAAAAGCTCTTGCACAGCAAAGGAAACAGTTAACAAAACCAAAAGACAACTGACAGAATGGAAGAAGATATTTGCAAATGACATATCAGATAAAGGGCTAGTATCCCAAATCTATAAAGAACTTATCAAACTCAACACCCAAAGGACAAATAATCCAGTCAAGAAATGGGCAGATGACATGGACAGACATTTCTACAAAGAAGACATCCAAATGGCCAGCAGACACATGAAAAAGTGCTCCATATCACTCAGCATCCGGGTAATACAAATCAAAACAACAATGAGATATCACCTCACACCAGTCAGAATGGCTAAAATTAAGTCAGGAAATGACAGATGCTGGTGACGATGTGGAGAAAGGGGAACCCTCCTACACTGTTGGTGGGAATGCAAGCTGCTGCAACCACTCTGGAAAACAGCATGGAGATTCCTCAAAAAATTGAAAATAGAGCTACCCTACAACCCAGGAATTGCACTACTGGGTATTTACCCTAAAAATACAAATGTAGTGGTCCGAAAGGGCATGTGCACCAGAATGTTTATAGCAGCAATGTCCACAATAGCCAAACTATGGAAAGACCTAGATGTCCATCAACAGATGAATGGATAAAGAAGATGTGAGATATATATATATATGGATAAAGAAGATGTGAGATATATATATAGATATAGATATACCTATAGATATACACTAAAGGCAAGATTTCATTTCTTTTGATGGCTGCATAGTATTCCGTTGTATGTATGTATGTGTGTGTGTGTGTATGTATGTGTGTATATACACACACACACATACATACATACAACGGAATAACGAAGATGTGAGATATATCTATGCAGCCATCAAAAGAAATGAAATCTTGCCTTTAGTGTCGATGTGGATGGAACTAGAGGGTATTATGCTTAGTTAAATAAGTCAATCAGAAAAAAGACAATTGTCATATGATCTCCCTGATATGAGGAAATTGACAGGCAATGTGGGGGGTTTGGGGAGTAGGAAAAGAATAAATGAAACAAGATGGGATCGGGAGGGAGACAAACCATAAGAGATTTTTTAATCTCACAAAACAAACTGAGGGTTGCCGAGGGGAGGAAGGTAGGGAGAGGGTGGTGGGGTTAGGGACATTGGGGAAGGTATATGCTATGAAGTGTGTAAACCTGGCGATTCACATACCTGTATGCCTGGGGCTAATAATACATTATATGCTAATAAAAAAAATTTAAAAAATTAAAAAATGAGGACTGTCTTATTTCTACTGGTTGAAAGAAGTGTCAACTGAAGGTAATAATGTCATTTCCCCATATTGTAATGCTTCAGTTGTGATAATATAACCAATGATACAGTTTCAAAGTCAGACTGTACCTACTACATCTTCAGCATTCAGCCAAGTTTACAGCCTTGTCTTAAAGGCAAGTTTCTGCCAACAAGGAAGCTCTGGTGATGCCTTCCAGTTACTCTCATTTTGCTTTAATAGTCCCATGCAACTTGGAGATTGAGTCTCAGTGGACAAAATGAAAATCCATGAGGAAATGTCTTGCACTGATGAAACCTAAAGGAATGAAAATGCAGGGATACCTTCCCACTCCTGCTCTCAAAATGACCTAACCACAGTGGTGGGCAGTTTCCAAAAAGAGATGCTGCATAAAAACCGATGCCTAGAGTTTTCCAGTGACTTGTGTCATGTGTATTTACATGGGGACTTGCTTTTCTCAGAGCAACTAGGCAGATGGGAGCAAATAATTCTCCCAAAGGGGTGCCTGGATGGCTCCATCAGTTAAGAGCCCGAGTCTCAATTTTGGCTCAGGTCATGATATGGGGGTTCTGGGACCAAGCCCCACTGTCAGGCTCTGCACTGAGTGAGGAGCCTGCTTGGAATTCTCTTTCCCTCTCCTGCCTCTCCCCTGCCTCCTGACCTGAGCATTCTTTTTCTCTCTCAAAACAAACAAACAAACAAACAAACAAACAAAACCATTCCCCCAAAGGAATTAGAATCCAAGTTTACCTTCTGAGTAGAAAATGTTAACATATAAAATAAATCCCTCAGAATTGGCATCTAAATCATTTTAATGACAAGAATGTTGGTCAGTGTTTTAATAGCCTGAACACTAGTTTTGACTGCTTGTTGCAGGAAGGCAGAATTTAAAAGAAACATTAAAAAGGAGAAGCTAAATGGAACATTAAGAGAAGAAAGTAAGTTAGGGACCATGTAGATATAAACACAATGGGTGTATTCTCAAATTTGACAATGATGTACACCTAAGCCTGGTAGTAGAAGCCAGTGTTAAAGATCTGAAGGAAGACGTGTCACAAATTAGCAGGATTTTTCAACCTCAGCACTCCTGACATTTTGCATCAGATAACTGCGTGTTGCTGAAAGCTTCCCTGTATAATGTAGGACTTCAGCAACATTTCTGGTCCCTGCCAACAAGGTGCACTAGCAATCCTCCTCCACCTCACATTATGACAACCAAAAATGTCTCCAGCTGTTGTCATATTCCCATGGGGGGGGAAGAAGAGAACAAAAGCATCCTCATAATGATAAAAACAACTAAAAATAATAAAAGAAGTTCCATTGTCAAAGCAAACATAACAACAAGTAACTTGGGATTTTCTTAGGTTCAAGGCCTGGCTTTTTCTCTATTCAAGCTCAGAAATTGTAGTTGAGTTACTTAAAAGTTCTTTTTTTTAAAATTTTTAAATGATTTTATTTATTTATTTGAGAGAGAGTGACAGAAATAGCAAGAAAAAGCATGAACAAGGAGGAGAGGGAGAAGCAGGCTGTCTGCTGAACAAGGAGCCACCGCGGGACTCAGAGCTTGATTCCAGGAGCCTGAGATCATGACCTGAGCTGAAGAGAGACACTTAACTGACTGAGCCACCCAGGCACCAAAAGTTATTTTGAAGTTCTGAGATGTAGTATCCTTATATGTACGAGGGTTATGACACATCACTAGTACTACATGCTTTTGAAAAGCCAAATGAGACAATATACTACGTGAAAACCATTCTATATAGCCTTGACATAAATGTTCTCTATTTTTCTCATTAAATAAATGTTTGTATGTGGTGTGCGTGTATGTGTGTGTGCACACTACATATATATGTATGTATACACACATACACAAACACACACACACAATGGAGTACATACAAATACTCCCTTGCATATCAATCCTTTGTTTTGTTTTGGAGTTCTAGTATTTAAGAATTTTTTTCAGACTCAAAATCTTTCACCCTATAAAGTTCACCCATTGATTCCTGTTCTGACTTCTGGAGCTGCTTACAATGTCTATTCACTGTTGGGACGCCTGGGTGGCTCAGTTGGTTAAGCAGCTGCCTTCGGCTCAGGTCATGATCCCAGCGTCCTGGGATCGAGTCCTACATCGGGCTCCTTGCTCAGCAGGAAGCCTGCTTCTCCCTCTGCCTCTGCCTGCCATTCTGTCTGCCTGTGCTCGCTCTCTCCCCCTCTCTCTCTGATAAATAAATAAAATCTTAAAAAAAAAAACAATGTCTATTCACTGTTCAGTAAGAACAGCTGGTAACATTCTAGAACATGGCTCTTCCACATTAGCTTAATTGCTGCCTTTATTGAATGTATCACAAAACCTTCAACTGCCAAAATTTTAGTTTACTTAATTTCATGCGAATGTAGGGTTAGATTATTCTTGTTCTGACAATGACCCTGAGACATGGACATGCACATAGCTCCTATTACTAATAGCAATATTAATAGTACTAGAACTATTATTATATTAAAATTACTAATATTAATTATATAATTAATAAATAATAATAGTAACAGAACTAATAATTGACTACTTTATTTCTGTCACTAAGGAAGGGTCCTTTTCATATGAGCTTCTTCTTTCTTCATAGTTCCTTTTTAAAAAAAGATTTTATTTATTTATTTATTTGAGAGAGAGAGAAGAAAAAGAACGAGTGGGGGAGGGGCAGAGGGAGAGAGAGAAGCCATGCGGGGCTGGATGCCAGGCACAATCCCGGATCCCAGGACCTGGAATCATGACCTGAGCTGAAGGCAGACACTTAACCAACTAAGCCACCCAGGTTCCTCTCCATGGCAGCCTTATGATGCAGGTGTTCATTTTCCATTTTATTGGTTAAGAACCAGAAGCACATATAAAACTCTTCCATAGTAACGTATAAAGTAGCCAAAGACAGTAATAAAATCAAATTCTATCTGGGGCTGAAGCTTGCCTTGTTAACTACTTCCTCTCTTGTTGCTGTCTGGTCAGCCTCTCTCAAGAAGCGGTTGCTAAAGCCAGAACCAGATTGGCATCACCTCATGATCTGAATTAAGAGCTTTTATTGTGCCAGTCACACGAACAGGATGCAGTGTGGGAGAGAAATCCCACAACCTGCCACCATTACCCTTTCAGATGGGCTAGATTTCTGTCTAATGCAGATGTCAGAATGGCTTTCCGAGTTCCTTAGTTATTTCTCTTTGAGGATACCTTTGTTCTCTCTTAATCCTTAATAAACGTAATTTTTAAATTATATGCTAATTTCTGTTTGAAATAATGGATAAAGTAAAGGTCTTTTTTGTTATTGTTCATTGGGTTGCTTCAGTTTTGTCCTTGACTAACCTACATCTGAAACAAAGAGAAGTACTCAGGAGAGTACTCTGGAGAGAAGCAGCAGCCCCTCCGTAAACCCAAAGACGCATAAGTGGGCACACATGTACACACATCCCACAAAGGGAACAATTCCTTCTCTTTTTCTGATCCCCAGAGCAGTGATTCCCAATCTCTGTTGAAAAACTCTTTATTTACTTATTTTTTTTGAAGATTTTATTTATTTGACAGAAGAAGAGCTCAAGAGAGCTCGCAAGTAGGCAGAGAGGCAGGCAGAGAGAGAGAGAGCGGAAATAGACTCCCTGCTGAGCAGAGAGCCTGATGCAGGGCTTGATCCCAGGACTCTGGGATCATGGCCTGAGTAGAAAACAGAGGCTTAACCCACTGAGCCACCTAGATGCCCCTATTATTTTATTATTATTTTAATTTTCAATCTTTTGCAGGCTGATACTTCAGTAAAATATAAAAAAGAAATGATAGTACAGTGACATTAATATATGATCATAAAATACAAGCCTACACTTCCTATTGTTATATTCAAGGAACATAAATTTACTCTGTCAGACTGCTATACAAGTGTCTAAACATGATCAATTTCTGTCCTTATCTGTAGCAATTACTTTGCATAGCACTTTTGCAGAGGGTTTTGTTTCAGCAAATGGCACATGAACATGTTTGTGTATAAAAGGTTACAGAATAGCTTGACTCTAAGTATTTTTCTAATGGTTTTTTTTTAAAGATTATTTATTTATTTATTTGACAGACAGAGATCACAAGTAGGCAGAGAGACAGGCAGAGAGAGAGGAGGAAGCAGGCTCCCCGCTGAGCAGAGAGCCTGATGTGGGGCTCGATGCCAGGACACTGGGATCATGACCTGAGCCAAAGGCAGAGGCTTTAACCCACTGAGCCACCCAGGTGCCCTTTTCTAAGTTTTAAGTACTGAGAAGGAAGATCTGGGACAAATGGAAAACAAATGTGAGAAAAGAGAAGAAATGGGAACATCCAGGGGACAGGGTGTGAGTTTTTGCTCCATTTGTAGCTAATTTTATTTGGAAATTTTTCAGTTTTTTTTTTTTTCTCTTCACCTTTCTGTATTCTTTTCTTTCACTTATATTTGTTGTTTCCTAGTAGTAATTCTTCTCTTGACTACCTTTTTGATACTATCACTTTGATACTTTCACTTTGATACTATCACTTCTTCCCTTTTTTTTTTTTTTTTTCTCTCATTTTCCCTCTTCCCTGTTTGGTTATATAGCAAATATTCCAAATGCAGAAAACCATCAGGACACATACAGGAAAGTGCTCATGAACCTGTCCTCATATTAAAATATTAATAGTTTCATTTAAATCTTTCATGATTTTGGGGTGGAATAAAATATTTTATGTATAGAGAAAAATAGTTTAAGTCCCTTTCGTCTCTCTCTGGGTCACTATTACACTGAAGTTAATTTTTTTTTCTTGTCTAGCTGTTAGGTTTTACTCCATTATAGCCACTCAAAGACCAACACATACTACTGTTTTATTAATTTTTGAACATTGCTCAAAATTGATGGCATGTGTGTATATCATGAAAATATTCTTTTTTAAATTCAGTACTGTGTGTGTAAGTCTTTCAGTCTTTCAAACATGTAGATTGAGTTCCCTTACTGTATTGCTACATAGTATTCCATTTTTTATATATGACATAATTTGCATTTTCCATTAGTTATTCCTCTTACATGGATGTTATTTTTTTAATTTGCTATGATAAATATTGTTGCAAACTGTATCTTTGTGTATGTCTGATATAGACTTTTGAAGAGTTTTTGTGGTAGAAAACAAAGATTGAAACTAGATATTGTCAAAATAATCTCTAAATTTGTGAAGATGTGCATAACCTATATGATTAGTATTTCCTCATTTTTATCCAACCTTGGTGTTGTCAGTTTCCTTCAATTCTTGCTAATCTAATGAGAGAGAAATGTTACCTTTTAAAATTGCATTTCCGATTACTAGTGAGATTAATATTCTTTGTACATTTATTGTCCAAACAGGATTCTTTTTTTATATGTATGTATGCATCACTTTATTATTTTAAATTATATATATATATGTTTATGTTTTTATGTTTATGAATGTGTATGTGTATGAAAATATGTATGTATATATGTATGTATGAGAATACAGGGCAAGTTCTAAACAGTTGGTTTACTAATGAGCTTTTTAGTATATAGCTCATTTGTAAGGTGAAAATAAGGCTAATATCCTAAATCATGAACATTTATTAATCTTTTGCTAATGTGTAAGGCAACAAACAGGATTCTTTATATGAGTGTTGCTCATTCACTCTTTCCTCATTTTTCTTTTTCCTTTTTTTTAAGATTTTATTTATTCACCCATTTTTTTTTTAAAGATTTTATTTATTTATCTGAGAGGCAGGCAGAGAGAGAGAGAGAAGCAGGCTTCCCGCTGAGCAGAGAGCCTGATGCAGGGCTTGATCCCAGGACCCTGAGATCACGACCTGAGCTGAAGGCAGAGGCTTTAACCCTCTGAGCCACCCAGGTGCCCCTGTTTCCTCAATTTTCTATTGGAAAATTAGGTTTTTAAAAATTAATTTGTATGAGTTCTTCAAATGTGACAGTCATCAACTGTTTATCTGTGATATGGGTTACAGGTATCTTCTCCAAGATTGCTTGCTTTTGGGGGGCTTAGTAAATGCTTCCTTTTGTTCTTAAGAAAAGCAGCTTATGGAGTTAAACTTATCAATCCATTCCTTTATATTTGTGCTTTTAATGGATGTTTTAGAAAATCTTACCTTTAGCAGTATCTTAAGCATATCTTGTTCTAAGAGTTTTAGAGAGGATTTTAAACATTTCAATGTATAATCCATCTGAAACTAATTTTTGGTCTCTTCACTTTTCAATCTTCTATTTTATTGTATTTTACCTCTCCTCAATGCTCTTTTTCATTTCTTTTCTCCTTACTTCTGTATATTCTTCAAAACCTGTTCACCTATTAGGATATCTGCTTAAAAATTAGATTTTTTCATATTTACTTGTATGCTTTTTTAAACATTTCTGGAATGCTGTTGCTATTTATGTTTCCTGTTTTAAATACTTAAACTTTTTTCATTATATTCATAATTCTGGTTTCTTAGCATTATCAAACTTGACCATCCCTGTGCAGAGTAGGAATATGAAAGATGGAGAATTAATTCAAAGTTAGTATTAAAGAAACTTTTCCTTGCTTTTTAAATATTAAATAAGAATGCCTTGCCTAGTATTATTTCCATCGGTAAATGAATAAATCAAGTCCTAACATAAATTTATTGCCCTCTCATTAAGTATTCAGAACTTTATTTATTTAAGATTTATTTATTTTAGAAAGTAGGTGCATGAGCAGGGAAAGGGGCAAAGGGAGGAGAGAGAGGATTTCAACCAGACTCCTCCTCTCCCCAAGCATGGAGTCCTCCACAGGCCTCAATGAGGGGTTCAGGGTGGGGTTCCACCCCAGAACTCTGAGATCATGACCTGAGCTGAAATCAAGAGTCAGATGCCCAACCAACTGAGCCACCCAGGTTCGCCAGTACTCAACCTTTAATATAACTTGCCTAATTTGTTTCTTGCAACAACATTGTGAGAATCCTCTTATTCTCATTGTTTGACAGACAGACTTCCAGTCCCAGTTCCCTGGGCACTATTCTTTTTTGTCCCACGCAAGAAAACAAACCTATAAATAAGAAAAGTAGAAATGTAGTGGATTAGATTAAAAATGAGTTAGAAGGGGTACCTGGGTGCCTCAGTGGGTTAAGTTTCTACCTTCCTCTCAGGTCATGATCTCAGGGTTCTGGGATCTAGCCCCACATCAGGCTCTCTGCTCAGCAGGGAGCGTGCTTCCCACCTCCCCACCCCCGCCTGCCTCACTGCCTACTTGTGATCTCTGTCTGTCAAATAAATAAATAAATAAAATCTTAAAAAAAAAAATAAAAATGAGTTAGGGACGCCTGGGTGGCTCAGTTGGTTAAGCGGCTGCCTTTGGCTCGGTCATGATCCCAGTGTCCTGGGATCGAGTCCCACATCAGGCTCCTTGCAGAGCAAGGAGCCTGCTTCTCCCTCTGCCTACCACTCTGCCTGCCACTCTGCCTGCCTGTGCTCACTCTCTCTCTCTCTGACAAATAAATAAATAAAATCTTAAAAAATGAGTTAGAAAAGAGAAACATACCCTACTTGCCATTTATAAAAGCTATGACATTTTTGACAATGAATGGCATTTAAAATTAAAATTCAAAGGAGGGGCGTCTGGGTGGCTCAGTGTGTTAAAGCCTCTGTCTTCGGCTCAGGTCGTGATCCCAGGGCCCTGGGATCGAGCCCCGCATCAGGTTCTCTGCTCAGCAGGGAGCCTGCTTCCCTTCCTCTCTCTCTCTGCCTGCCTCTCTGCCTATTTGTGATCTCTGTCAAATAAATAAAAATAAAATCTTTAAAAAAAAAACTATTAAAATTCAAAAGAAAACAATTTCCCCCAAATTATAGAAAAATATTTCACATGTTGGGGCCGATTCCACGTTAAAACCTGTTAAACCCCTAGGGCCTACCTGGGCCTACTTGGCCATAGAGACTCCATGTTGCCTAGGTAGCCATTTTGTTGTTTAATAAATGCCTCAACAGTTACTGATATTAGTTCCAGGTAACTGTTGCTAAAACACACACCTAAAACAAGGCCTTTTTGCTGTTTAATAAACACCTCAGCAGTTACTAGTATCGGTTCCGGGTAACCGTAACTAAAACACACAGGTAGAAGACATCCAATTAGCCAAAGCCACATATGTAGAGGTATGCTGTTGCGCCCTATGAAACTAACCTGTAAGACCAAGGAGGGGTCGCTCTCTTCGGAGACAGCTCTGGCCACTCAGTCTGACTTCTAATGCTTAGCATCGAATAAAGCTTTACATAACTTTCACTTTGTTTCAGCCTCATTCCCCTGGCTGGTCAGTCTAACTTCTAATGCTTGGCATAGAATAAGGCTTTGCAAAACTTTCACTTTGTCTCAGTCTTGTTCCTTTGATAACGGACCTAACACACAGACTGATTTGAAAGCATAATATGCAGCTCTAATCCTTAGAAGTTGGTTATTAGAAACAAATTTCTGATGAATTAGTAATTTGGTAAATGGTTCTTCAGTAAATTGATTGTCTAATACAAGACATTTCTTCAGAGAAGTGACATTCTGTTCATTGGTATTTTCACAAATTGACTTTGACTGATTGCTTTTAATACACAGAGTACTTGGTGTGCCGGTCAACTTTCTTCTACATAAGTAGAACATAATTCCCTTTATTCCAGTCTCCATGGAGCTAGCTGTGTTCATTTATCTACCTGCCTTTTCCATCAACACTGAGCTTGCTGTCTTTGTCTTACACTATTTCAGACATAATCAACTGATCTGGATCTTTAAAAATGTACTTTGCTATTGTTCAAGAACTGAACACATCATTTTAATTTCAGAGATGCCTATGGTTGAAAGGTAGTTAGAGAGTTTACTTTAGTTAAACCCATTTTATAGTAATAACCAGCTTCAAAATTAAGTGACACTATGCTTTTTGAGATGCAAGATAAACTGCTTCTTCAATAGATGATCTAAGGTGCTCTCAATTTACTTCTTTACTGGTTAATTTTGAATTTGTGCACAACTATGCACAGATTTCTTTGTTTGTTTTTTCTTCTTCATATAAATTGCTACCAAATGGTGAGGTCTCATTTTTCCTGAGCTTAAACTTTTTGATGTTAGAGGATGAGATCTGTCTTGTTCTTCCAACTTAAATTACCTATCTGGTTAAGATTTTGTCGATTTACTTAAATGTGTGCATGATTCAGTGAAATACAGTATTGGAAATTCACAATATATAATATATTTTATTCATGTATTCATGACATATTAGAACACTGGGATTTGAAAGAATCTTTGAGACCATTTTGCTCAAATTTGTCCTACATAAATGTTTCTTGGAAAACCCTTACAAGTGATCAATATCATCTCACCTCACTTAATCCTAGCATCTAAGAAGCCAGTTTTTGAAGGAAAAATGTAGATTTAGAAATGAAGTAGCTAGGTTGGATTCTATTTCCATTACTAATTTCATTGCAGTCTCCTGGCCTAATTTCTTTATATATGAGAATGGACAAAAGTAACTATGAAGATTATACCAGATAAAGATACAAATGCTGTACATGTAGTTAGCAATTGATTAATACTATTCCTACTTATATTTCTTGACAACTGCAGTGAGTGTGATACAAAATATCAACATCTGTAAGATTTGGTGAGCCCATTCAGAAGAAACAATTTCTCTTAAAAATGGTGCAAGGGTTGGAGCTAGCAATTTCAGAAGTTAAACAAGACAGCAACAGAGCTGCATATGACTTAAATTAAGAATAAATGTGAAAATTACAGGCATATCTTACCATCCCTAGCCATGCTGACATAGGAGGCTGTCTGTTTAAACAGTGGATTTATTTTGTTGAGGGGTAATAAATGCCAGGAAGCTGAGCATCAGTGTTGAGAGACTGCATTTTCCTTGATCAGTGTCTAGAAAGACATATTGACAGCTTGTTCCACTTTGTTGTCATAGGAAGAAAGGTTATACAGGCAGTGCTCAATGAAGATTGCTCAGGAAATAAATTGGGCATCAAACAGCCCACAGGTTGATAATGACTTGCTGAGCCACTCTATGTTTGATATATTAAGAAGGTAGATTTAATAGGCATTTTCAAATTGTAAAAATGATCATATTGTTTTCTGAAGCCTTTGTAATGAGCCCTATTAGTGGAAACATTCTCCAATATGTATTGTTTCTCAGGCCTTCAGCAGTGAACCAATTACCTTTGAAATGGAACTGGCAGGAAAAAGCTTCCAATGACAGCACATCGATACTACACCATATAACCAGGTAGATGCTTTAAAAAATTAACATATAATGTATTACTAGTTTCAGGGGTACAGGTTTGTAACTCATCAGTCTTACACAATTCACAGAGCTCACCCTAGCACATACCCTCCCCAGTGTCCATCACCCAGCCACCCCATCCCTCCCCCAACCCCTCCACTCCAGCAATCCTCAGTTTGTTTCCTGAGATTAAGAGTCTCTTACAGTTTGTTTCCCTCTCTGGTTTCATCTTGTTTCATTTTTCCCTCCCTTCCCCTATGATCTTCTGTCTTATTTCTCAAATTCCTCACATCAGGGAGATCATATGATAATTGTCTTTCTCCGATTGATTTACCTCACTTAGCATAATACCCTCTAGTTCCGTCCACATCATTGCAAATGGCAAGATTTTGTTTCTTTGATGGCTACATAATATTCCACCATATATATATATATATATATATATATATATATATATATATATATGGTGGAATATTATGGAATATATATATATATATTATATACGTCTTCTTTATCCGTTCATCTGTTGATGGACAGCTAGGCTCTTCCATAGTTTGGCTATTGTGAACATTGCTGCTATAAACATTGGGGTGCATATGCCCCTTTGGATCACTCTATTTCTATCTTTAGGATAAATACTCAGTAGTTTAGTTACTGGGTCATAGGGTGGCTCTATTTCCAAATTTGTGAGGAAACTCCATGCTGCTTTCCAGAGTGGTTGCACAAGCTTGCATTCCCACCAACAGTGTAGGAGGGTTCCCCTTTCTCCACATCCTCGCCAATACCTCTCATTTCCTGACTTGTTAATTTTAGCCATTCTGATTGATGTGAGGTGGTATCTCACAGTGGTTTTGATTTGTATTTCCTGGATGCTGAGTGATGTTGAACACTTTTTCATGTATCTGCTGGCCATTTGGATGTCTTCTTTGCAGAAATGTCTCTTCGTGTCTTCTGCCCATTTCTTGATTGGATTATTTGTTCTTTGGATGTTGAGTTTGATAAGTTCTTTATAGATTTTGGATACTAGCCCTTTATCTGATAGGTCATTTGCAAATGTCTTTTAACGTTCTGTCAGTTGTCTTTTGGTTTTGTTGACTGTTTTTCTTTGCTGCGCAAAAGTCCCAAAAGCTCATTTTTGCCCTTGCTTCCCTTGCCTCTGGTGACGTTTCTAGGAAGAAGTTGCTGTGGCTGAGGTCAAAGAGATTGCTGACTGTGTTCTCAAGAATTTTGATGGATTCCTTTCTCACATTGAGGTCTTGCATCCATTTTGAGTCTATTTTTGTGCATGGGGTAAGGGAATGGTCTGGTTTCATTTTTCTTCATGTGGCTGTCCAATTTCCCAAATACCATTTGTTGAAGAGACTGTCTTTTTTCCAATGGACATTCTTTCCTGCTTTGTTGAAGATTAGTTGACCATAGAGTTAAGGGTCCATTTCTGGGCTCTCTATTCTATTCCATTGATCTATGTGTCTGTTTTTGTGCCAGTACCATTCTGTCTTGATGATTACAGCTTTGTAATAGAGCTGGAAGCCCGGAATTATGATGCCACCAGCTTTGGTTTTCTTTTTCAACATTCCTCTAACTATTTGGGATCTTTTCTGGTTCCATATAAATTTCAGGATTATTTGTTCCATTTCTTTGAAAAAAGTTGATGGTATTTTGATAGGCAGAGCATTGTGGCCTCAAAATGCAGGGAATGATCTAGTCTTTTGTTACCAATTGAGACCTGATTCGTCACCCAGGATGTGATCTCTGGGGAATGTTCCATGTGCACTACAGAAGAATGTGTATTCTGTTGTTTTGGGATGGAATATTCTAAATATATCTGTGATGTCCATCTTGTCCAGTGTGTCATTTAAAGCCTTTATTTCCTTGTTGATCCTTTGCTTAGATAATCTGTCCATTTCAGTAAGGGGGGTGTTATAGTCCCCTATTATTATTATATTATTGTCAATGTGTTTCTTTGATTTTTTTATTAATTGTTTTATGTAATTGACTGCTCCCATGTTAGGGGCATAGATATTTAAAATTATTAGGTATTCTTGTTGGACATAACCTTTATGTATGTTATAAGGTCCTTCCTCATCTCTTATTATAATCTTTGGCTTAAAATCTAATTTATCTGATATTATGATTGTCACCCCAGCTTTCTTTTGATGTCCATTAGCATGGTAAATTGTTTTCCACCCCCTCATTTTAAATCTGGAGGTGTATTTGGGTCTAAAATAAGTTTTTATAGACAGTATATTGATGGGTCTTGTTTTTTTATCCATTCTGATACCCTGTGTCTTTTGATTGGGGCATTTAGTACATTTCCATTGGGGGTAACTACTGAAAGACATGAATTTAGTGCCATTGTATTGTCTGTAAGGTGATTATTACTGTATATTGTCTCTGTTCTGTTCTAGTCTATGTAACTTTTAGGCTTTCTCTTTGCTTAGAGGGCCCCTTTCAATATTTCCTGTAGGGCTGGTTTGGTGTTTGCAAATTCTTTTAGTTTTTGTTTGTCCTGGAAGCTTTTTACCTCTCCTTCTATTTTGAATGACAGCCTAGCTGGATATAGTGTTCTTGGCTGTGTATTTTTCTCTTTTAGTAGTCTGTCTACATCATGCCAAGTTCTTTCTGGCCTGCCAGGTCTCTATGGATAGCTCTGCTGCCAATCTAATATTTCTACCATTGTATACTACAGACCTCTTGTCCCAAGCTGTTTCCAGGATTTTCTCTTTGTCACTAGGAAGTGTAAGTTTTGCTATTAGATGATGGAGTGTGGACCTATTTTTATTGATTTTGAGGAGGATTCTCTGCACCTCCTGGATTTTGATGCTTGTTCCCTTTGCCAAATTAGGGAAATTCGCTACTATAATTTTCTCCAATATACCTTCTGCCCCCCTGCGTTTCTTCTTCCTCTGGGAACCCAATTATGCTAATATTGTTTTGTCTTATGGTATCACTCATCTCTTGAATTCTCCCCTTGTGGTCTAGTAGTTGTTTGTTTCTCTTTTGCTCAGCTTCTTTATTCTCCATCATTTGGTCTTCTATATCACTAATTCTCTCTTCTGCCTCATTTATCTTAGCAGTTAGAGCTTCCATTTTTTATTACATCTCATTAATAGCTTTTTAAAATTTGACTTGGTTAGATTTTAGTTCTTTTATTTCTCCAGAAAGAGATTCTCTAGTATATTCTGTGCTTTTTTCAAATCCAGCTAATATCTTTATAATCATCATTCAGAACTCTGGTTCTGATATCTTACTAATGTCAAATTGATTAGGTCCCTGGCAGTCAGTTCTGCCTCTTCTTTTTTTTGAGGTGAGTTGTTCTTTTTTGTCATTTTGTCCAGAGAAGATTAGATGAATGAGAGAACAAACTAAAAGTGTAACAGTGACCCCAGAAAAATATTCACTAAGCAAATCAGAGGAGACCTGAAACTGGGGGAAAAGAAACAAAACAAACAAACAAAAAAAGAATATGATCATGTTGGTTACTAGAACAAAGCCACACACTATATTTTGGGTGTATTTTGGTCTGTTAGAAGAAACTCTCTCCCAAAATTTAAAGAAAGGAAAAAATATATATATATACACACACACACACACACACACAAATAAGGGTAAATATGATGAAGGGATGGAATATGACTATAAAGATGAAAATTTAAAAATATTTTTAAAGAGGAATTGACAAGAATTTGGCTGAAAAAAGAAAGAAAATAAATAAATATATGAAAAGGAGAGAATGTGATCGAGTGGGAGACTAGAACAAAACCGTACACTAGATATAGGGTATATTTTGGTCTGTTAGAAGAAACTGTATCACAAAATTTTAAGAAAAAAAAACTTATATACATAAAAAACTTATATGCTTACAAAAAATAAAGGGATAGAATACATACAAAAAATAAAGGGATAGAAGATGACTATAAAAAGGAAAATTAAAAAAGATTTATAAGAGGAATTGATAAGATGTTGGTTAAAGTAAGAAAGAAGAAGAATTTGAAAAAGAAAATTAAAAAAATTAGCTTTGAAAGGCTAAAGAATCATGAGGGGAAAAGCCATGAATTCTATGTGCTGTGTTCTCCTAGTGCTGGAGTTTTGCAGTTCTCATTGATCAGTAAACTTGGTCTTGGCTGGATGTTCTTGCTGATCTTTCTGGGGGAGAAGCCTGTTGCAGTGATTCTCAAATATCTTTGCCTGAGGCAGAACTGCACTGCACTTGCCTGAGGCCAGGCTAAGCAATCTGCTTGGATTACTCTTGGTAGCTTTTGTTCCTTAAAAGCTTTCCGTACAGCTTTGGAGGGCAAGAATGAAAACGGTGGCTTTCCAATCTCTGGCCGCAGAGGAGCCAAGAACTCAGAACCCCACTCCTCAGTGCATCTTCAGAGAAAAGCAGTTAATCCCTCCTGTCTCTCTGGTCCCCGGCTGCACCCCGTGCTCACCCAACCTATGGCTGAATGTTTCTCTCTCTGGCACACGGCCCCATTTGGAGTCTCCAAACCCAGCAGATGCCTGAGCTGTGCTCCTGTGCCACTTCTCCCAGGGGAGGAAGGTGAGTCTCCCTGACCTGCTGCTTATTGGGTCCCTGCTTGAAGAACAGTGGCCTGACTGTGTCTCAGTTCACAATTTATGGTAATCCTGAGTTGAGAGCCCCTTCCTTGGCTCCATCTTTGCTGCCAGCTTCCCCACTTCAATACTTGGGAGCTCTACCACACTCAGACACCCCCAGTCTTTCTGTGACTCCGAGGGTCCTGAGACCACACTGTCCCAGCAAGTGTTCTATCCCCTGCATAGCCACTGGAGCAATGTCCTTCAGTGGAGCAGTCTTCTAAAAGTTCTGATTTTGTGCTCCACTGTTCTATCACTTGCCGGTAGCTGGCTGATGGAGGCTCCCTCCCACCACGGTCTATCTTCCCAAATATTACCTCAGATTCACTTCTCCGCATGTCCTACCTTCCCGAAAGTGGCCACTTTTCTGTTCATAGAATTGCTGCTATTTGTTTCTTTGATCTCCTGTTGAGTTTGTAGGTGTTCAGAATGGTTTGATAACTATCCAGCTGAATTCCTGGGACCAGAAAAAATTTAAGCCTCCTACTCCACAATTTTACAACCCCCTCCACTTCCATGCCTCGTACACACTTTTGTGCTTTGTTCCTCCAAGTGTGGTCAGTGGACCAGCCACGGTCATCACCTGAGAGCTTTGAGAAAAGTATCATCTCATGGCCTACCCCAGACCTCCTGGATTAGAACTGGCATTTTTGTAAGATCCCCAGATAAGTTCTATACATGTAAAAGCCTAAGAAGCTACTAGATACACATGTGCGCACACACACACACACACACACACACACACACACACACACACACACACTTTTAACATAATGATTCTGGCATAGGACTCAGGAATCTGCATTTTTTTACAGTGCAAGTTGTCATCAAATCATACTTTGAATGAGTCTGTTCATAATGCTCTCACTCTACCTTTACAGTGTGGACATTTCCTCTGGGAAAATTTAGAAGATTGGAAACTTAAGGTGTCTATATTTTCTGGTCAGCCTAATGACACCACTGTGTGCATGGTTGATAAATGCATTTTAATACTTAGCCTTGAAAGTAACAGTAGTATAATATACTTGTTTATGTGTATGTGTCCACATATGCACATACATTCACTTTGGTCTTATTTTGTAAATTCTCTAGGTACCTGGAAAGAATCCACTATAGTAACAGAAACATGATATTTTGGAGAAAATAAAGCTCTGCTAAATAAATGAACATGTTTTGTTAAATGTTGGAAGCTCCCTCAGAGTCTGAATGCCAGTAGGAGCTGTGCTTGTCTCTGCAAAGTAAATCGAATGTGTTTAATCAAATTACTCCAGGGAGATTCACCAACTAGAATTTAGTGGGAGGTGACCTTATGTTGGGGTTCCCATTTGCTTGCTAATGCTTGCTTTTCTGTGTGTGTGTGTGTGTGTGTGTGTGTGTGTGTGTGTGTGTGTCAAGAGTAGTAAAAAAACAATTGATTTTGATATATCTATGCCAATCTTCATTCCCAACTATGGAGAGCTCTGCCAAGTCTGAAAGGGAAAAATGGAGCAGAATTAGAATCAAAGGAGATGGAGAAGAAACACATTACTGTAGAGAGAAATCTAGAAGAAATACACAGAGAAAATGTGCAGAAGGGTAAATTTACCTGTTGAAAGAGATGTTGTATTGAATCATTGAAAAGGACACCTGTAGGTGAAAGGGTATAGCCCCATATGCATATGAAGCCACAGAAATGCAGTTTGGAATTATAGACTGTCAAGGAGGCAGGGTGTTTAGAGAGCATCAGGCCCACGATATTTCAAAAGATAAGACAACTGGGTCCCAAAGAAAACTGATCTCACTGAAGTACCTAAGAATTTAGAGAAATCAGTACAAATTGAGCCCTCATCTCTTGGGTTTCTTCTAGAGACTTAGAATCATCCTTTGAGTTTTCTCCCTCATGACTCTTTAGTTCATCTATGAGTGTCCTACCACTTGGATTTCCAAACTTACCACAGTGTGTGCTGAGATTTCCAAACTTACCACAGTGTGTGCTGAGACCGCCCAATTTCAAGCCATCCTCCCTGTCTCCTCTCCACTCTGAGCTGCTTTTCATTTCCTCAAATCTGTAAAACCATTTCTCAGGATAGGGCTTTAGCATAAACTGTTTCCTCTGCCTCTTGGTCTGCTGGCCACACCTTCTCTGCTGGTTCCTGCTTACACTTCAGCTTCAATGTTACTTCTTCATGGAGGCTAACACTAAAGCATAAAGTGTGCCTTCCCTGTCATTTGTGTCAATCCATGCTTACCATTTATCATTGCATTTACTATAATTTACTATACATACTTTCCCATCTGCTCTGCTACAGTAGACTGGCAAATAGCAAAATAATTAGAATGACCATATAATTTATTATTCAAACCCAGAAACTTTTGAGAGTGGAGGGGTGCTATTAACGGTCATGCCAAGGCAGCAGGCTTAAACCAGAACAAACTGGGTCATGTGGCCAGGATAGTCATAATGTTTTTCTAATGTGGAAGCAGTGTTTGTTCATTGTGATTTTTTCCTAGGTGAGGAAAGCCAGAATAAATGCAGCAGAGTTTAATACTTCGCCAGGAAGAGGGGGGAGGGAAAGAAAGAAAAAACCTCTAAGCTTGCCTGCTGCACAGAAATGTTTGAACTCTATTTTAGGGCTGAAGGCTTTTGGTCTGAAGAGGTTTAGAGAAGATAGGAATGTTTAAAAATAGATGCCCACATCCAGTCCCCCTCCTCACAGAGGTGCAACCCTTACCCTTGCATGGCTTTCTGCTAAAAGCAGGTTTCACGTCTTCCGGTCTTCATCCTAACAGCAGCCCTGACCACACAAAGCTCCACTTCTATTTGCTTTTGTTCTGTACCTGCAAGCCAGCATTCTAAGACAGCTGTTTTTTCATAAATCTTTAAACTTCTCTGATATTTCTTATTTAGGCTAAGTTATCAATTAGTATATATATTATTGTTTGGATTATTGCTCTGGTTACAATATAGCATAGCAGAGGTTTTGAGTGATTTGGTCTGATTTTTATTTTCCCTATAAGCCACTGCTTTTATGGCCATATATTCCATTGATAATTGTGTGTGTGTTTGTGTGTGTGCGCGTGCAAGAGAAAGGGAGAGAGAGAGAGAGGGAGAGAGAGGCAGAGGGAGAGGAGAGAAAGAATCTCAAGCAGGTTCCATGCCCAACACAGTGCCTAAGACAAGGCTCAATCTCACAATGCTGTAATCATGACCTAAGCTGAAATCAAGAGTCGGATGCTTAACCAACTGAGCCACCCAGCCACCCTTCCCTTCTCTTTCAAATATTTTTGGCCAGAACTCATAGTAGAAAATACATTTTGTACAATGACCCATTTTATGTGTTTATATGTCCATATGCCCATAGATATAAACATATATATATGTGTGTGTATATACATACACATATATATGCCTATATAAAGACATACCACATATATAAACTGAAATGGTTTTACAAAAAATTTTACCTTTTCTATGTATGAGAGGTCTCAAAGGAAGCGGGGGATAAGCTTTTTTTACATAAGTTGAGTTTGAAGTTATGGAGGGATATCCAAATGGAAATTTAAAGCAGGCAGATTATGAAGGATTTGAATTGGTATAGTTTGGGGTGCAGTCCAACCTATAAGATTTGATGAAATCTCAAATCAGATTTATAAATACAGAGAACAAACTCTGTATTGGGCCAGAGGGACAGGGGGACAGAGGGACAGGGGAAGATAGAGGAAGGGAGAGTAAGATACAGGCTTCCAGTTAGGGAATGAACAAGTCATGGGAATAAAAGTTACAACATACAGAATACAGTCCGTGATACTGTAATCCCATTGTATAGTGAGAAAGTCCAGCTACAGTGAGCATAGTGTAAAGAACATGTCTAAGGAAGTTGAATCATTATGCTGTATCTCTAAACAAATGTAGCATTTGTGCCTACTATATTCAAATAAAAACATTTTAAACAAAGAATATCCAACTGAATAAAGGGACAGACAGGAAAAAACAAAACAAAAACCATGAGATCTCAGTGTGTGAGAGCAAAGCAAGAAAAGAGCAGAGAAATAACCAAAATTTGGGGAATCCTTATTTCTGGGGATAGAGGTAGAAGTAGCAGCAAGAAAGGAGCTTGGAGACATCACTAAAAGGAAGAAAGGAGCAAGGAGAGTGCCATCCGTAAGGAAACCATTTTAGAGAAGAGGAGAAATTGGTGGTATCGAGTGTTTATTTATTTATTCAATATATGGCCCATGGAAGCTGGGTATTTCTTTTGTTCCTTGTTTAATCACTGAAAGAAAATGCCCAGCAATGGTAGAAACTCCCTCTGATTCAGGACGCCTGTGTCTTCTGTGTTCAGTGATATAGAAGGTATACTGAAGAGCACGTTAATCCTAAGACAAAGGGACACGATTATATTATTAGCAGTAAGTAATCCCTATCAAATGACTTCTGACTAATGAATACATGGTACAACTTCCACTGCCTAAGTAGAATCTAATTGTTAGGTTTCATTAAAATGTAACAATTGTTCGATTTATGTAATATTATTTATAACACTGTCTAATTATTTTCAGCATCATTATTTGAAGAATCACTATTTAGAATAAGAATTGTGTAATTATATCCACAATGGAGCTGTGAATGTGACATGAAATGATCTGACATAGGTAGTGATTAGTAATCATCCCAGGAAGAGGAAATTGCAATTTATCCTTCTGCCTTAATAGCCAGTTCTCTCAAATCTCTCTTTACTTATCGATTCTCCCAGTGAGAGTTTTTGTATCTTCTCAATCATCTATAGGGAAAGTGTGCTTTTATTGTGTGGATTTTACACATATTTTTCCAGGTACTCATCTGTGTGTTACAGACCTGTGCAGGGCTTTCTATTTGGCCTTTGCTACAGATGCCCAGCAAACACGATTAATACCTGTTTAGTTGCTTTTGTACTTTGTCTTTGATGAAGAAAATAATAATATTCCACTGCTACATTATAGAGGCAAGTAGAATAGCAAGAATTTTATAACCAGAATATTCTCTGTCTTACTACTACCTGTGAGTGGCTTGGCGTTAAATGGAACATGGGTATATAGTTTAACCTGCAATTCTCAATATTGTTATTTGTCAAACATAAATATTAACATTACCTCTTTAAAGTCTCCTTAAAGGAGTCATTCAGAAGCATGTGACTACTACATGCAAAGCCTGACATGGAATAGGTGCTCAGTCATTATGTGATAATATCATATTATTTTGGCACTAAAATCCTGAGGAGTTTATTTTCTTGTAAGAGCCAGCTTAGCTCATTTGGCCGAAAACCCATAGCAGTTCATTATTCACACATCTATTCTTATATATACATGATCTTTAACACTTAAGAAACATAAAAATACTGAGATTAATGTACCCCAAGAGGTGATAAAAGGAAGTTAGTAGTCATGATGTTCTGAGACCATAGAGGTAGGATTAGTTCTACAGAGGTGATCAAGAAACTTCTGTGGAATGAAGTAGGATCTGACTGGGATCTTGAGGCTGCCTGTAATTGTATCAGATATTTGTATTTGAGCAAAACAAAAATACAAATAGAGGCATATAAGTAATTCTTTTGTAACTTGAGGAGTACTATGAGAGGTGGTACAAGAAACATGTTTTTTTCTGGAATATTTTATAATCTTGGATTATTGTGTATCTATCAAAAATTCAACTAGATAGGACAGTAATCAGGTGACCTTACTTCTGAAATGAACATAGTAGTATCAAAAATAGACATCACTTTCTATCTCAATCTTTTTAACTTTCCTATCAACACCAATGTTTATTTAATAACTATTTCACCTCTTGAGCAATTCCAGATTGGTAGGAACTAGATGTAGTGCTGTTTTGAGATGGGTCCTGGTGATCAGGAGGAAAGAATATCAAAATTTAATACCAACACCTGCTGTATGCAAATACAAAAAAGGGGACATTTGTCATGGTAAATCCAAAAATCTGAGTCCAGCTGTAGCCCCACTAGAGTAGTGGAAGGATATCGCTCTAGTCTGCGCACTAATCAGTGGAGTAATTGGTGGAATTATTCTTCCTGCATATATATCCACACCACAGGGATCTGAGACAAGCCATGTCCTATCTGAATTCCTGACTCACAAAATCACTAGCAAGTAAAATTAACCCAACATGTTTTAGGGGATAATTAGTTACACAAAAACAACTGAAGAAGAAATGAGAACTAGTAGGGTACTGCAGTAGCAGCAACCTAAAACTTGATGTTAGTGTATGTGTAGCAGATAGAGGCCTGGAGGGGCCCAAGGAGACTACTAGTGGAACTGGAAAGGCAGCATGGTTTCTGCAATAAGAATTTTAAGAAGTAGGATCTAGGTGATATGCTGGAAGAACAATTAGTAAATTAGAATCAGGTGAAAGTGCCAACAACCTTATCTTAGCTGTGCATGGTGATACATGACTGACATGACAGGAGAAGGAAGAACAAAATGCCGAGCATAATTTAGAGGAAATAGAGATGAACCAGGAGTTGATGGGCTTGAAAATAAAACTTTCCCATCTTCAGTCTTTCTCAGCAAAAGACTCTAAAATTAGAATGGATTCAATGCAAATATCAAATAGAATGTTACCTATGAAAAATGTGTCCTTAGAGTAAAGATCACATCAATGTTACAGTTAGAAGTTTCTGTTGAAAGCTCAAAAAATTTTAAAGCTTCTCCTAGCTAGATAAAAGAGCTTTCATGAATCTCAGAGGTGTACTTTGTAGACATATTCTGAAAATAGCATTTCTGATAGTCTTCAGAACATTTTCCCACAGCACCCTGACTGAGACCTGAAGTAGAAAGGGGACTCTCATCAATGAAATTGTGTGTGTGACTTTTCTCTAATAGAATATACTGTAATATAATACATAAGAAATAATTTTAAATAGATTATATCAATTCAGACTTAAAATGACAACAAAAAAGAAACAGAAACAGTTCAAATTAAAAGAAGTCATTAACCTCCAATTTTGTATGGGGAGAAAATAAACTGTGAAATCAACTCACATATAGACATGTATGTAAATATGCCATTCATCATGGTAAGATTGATAATTAATTCAATTTCTTTAATGAATATAGGGCTATTAAGGTTTTTTACTTCATTTTGTGTCAGTTTAATAAGTTATCGTTTCAACCATTTTGATCAGTTTCTTTTTTTTTAATATTTTATTTATTTATTTGACAGACAGAAATCACAAGTACACAGAGAGCAGGCAGAGAGAGGGGACTTGATCCCAGGACCCTGGGATCATGACCTGAGCCGAAGGCAGAGGCTTTAACCCACTGAGCCACCCAGGTGCCCCAGATCAGTTTCATCTAAGTTATGAATTCATCACCATAAAATTGTCCAAAATATTCTTTATTGTCTTTTTTACTGTAGGTGGTATCTGTAGTTATGTGACCCTTTATACTTCCAATATTGGGAAATTTGTTTCTGTCTTTTGTTCTTTATCAGAACATCCAGAAATTTTTTTTTTCCAAAATCTAACTTTGGACTTGGTAATTTTCTCTGGTATTTGTGTTTTATGTTTCATTGAGTTCTGCTCTTATGTTGTTATAACTTACTATTATGTTTTGTTCATGTATCTATTTACTTTTGTTTTAACTTGCTCTTGTTCTCAGATAATTAGATTGAGAGCAGATAATTGATGTTAAATCTTTCTTCCTTTCAATTATATACATACAAAAGCTATAGTTTTCCTCACAAAGCACTGCTTTATCTATAGCCTCAAAATTCTGTTATGTTGAACTTTCACTATCATTTAGCTAAGTGTTTTGCAACTTCCTTTGTTTATTTTTTTATTAACTCTTTGTTACTTAGGAGTGCCTTGTTTAAATTCAAAATATTTGGAGCTTTTCTAAACCTCTTACTCTATTGATTGCTGATTTAGTACATCGTATCTGAAAAAAAAAAGTGCTACATAAGATTTCAATTTTTTGAATTAACCTACACTTACTTTATGGCCTGGTATTGTGTCTGTTTGATATATTTCTGATGTTCCCTAGGGAATTATATGCATTAGACTTCCATACCCCCTATGAAAATGTAAGTGATATGAAAATTATCTGTTTACCATAAACAACTAAAACATAGGACCAATTATATGAAGCAGTATTTTTCAGAAGTTGGAAAAGAGGAAGGGCAACAAAATGGGAAAGGAAACATGAGGTGAGTCCATTCTGACTTACCAGGCTTACTGCCTGCAGGCAGTTTGCAGGCTATAATACAGGGAGAGGAACTAAAATAGTCAGTAGTCTCATTTAATTAAGGAGACAGAAACCAGAGCATCAGGTATCTGAAGGGGGCTAGAATTTGAAAACTAGAATATTCATAAGAAGGAAGTTCTAGAGATCCACTGAGGAGTCCTCTTGAGCCATTGGCTTGAGAGGAAACTCCACCAAGTAAGCAGAAGGCCAAACAGCTTCTGCCCCTCACACAACACAGGGAAGGGGAAGAATTTGCATTCTCAAAGGCCAGAATGAAGAAACTTTGTCATGCATGGGGCACTGAGTTACAATTTAGTTTCCTAGGGCTGCCAAAAATAAAGTAGCATACAGCTTAGAACAGCAGAAATTTATTTCTCCAGAGTTCTGGATAGAATGCAAAAACTATTATGTCAGCAGGGGCTTGCTCTTTCTAAAACATCTAGGAGAGAATCTTTATTTAACATCTTCCAGCTTCTGGTGTTTTCTGACAATCCATGGTATTTCTTGATTGTGGATGCATCACTCCAATCTCTGCCTCTGTTGTCACATGGCCATCTCCCTGTGTATCTCTTCTCCTCTTCTTAAAAGGAGAACAGTGTGGAGATTCCTCAAGAAATTAAAAATAGAGCTTCCCTATGACCCTGCAATTGCACTACTGGGTATTTAGCCCAAAGATACAGATGTAGTGAAAAGAAGGGCCATCTGTACCCCCGTGTTTATAGCAGCAATGGCCATGGTCGCCAAACTGTGGAAAGAACAAAGATGCCCTTCAACGGACGAATGGATAAGGAAGATGTGGTCCATATACACTATGGAGTATTATGCCTCCATCAGAAAGGATGAATACCCAACTTTTGTAGCAACATGGACGGGACTGGAAGAGATTATGCTGAGTGAAATAAGTCAAGCAGAGAGAGTCAATTATCATATGGTTTCAGTTATTTGTGGAGCATAACATAGCATGGAGGACAAGGGGAGTTGGAGAGAAGAAGGGAGTTGAGGGAAATTGGAAGGGGAAAGGAACCATGAGAGACTATGGACTCTGAAAAACAATCTGAGGGTTTTGAAGGGGCAAGGGGTGTGAGGTTGGGGGAACCAGGTGGTGGGTATTGGAGAGGGCACAGATTGCATGGAGCACTGGGTGTGGTGCAAAAACAATGAATACTCTTACACTGAAAATAAATTAAAAAAATCAAAAATAAATAAATAATAAATAAATAAAATCTGTTCCCCAGGGAAATGGGAAAAAAAAAAAGTACACAAATCCTCTCCAGTTTGACCTCATCTTAACTAACCATATCTGCAATGACTCTATTTCTAAATAAAGTCAAATTCTAAGGTATTGGGGATTAGGACTTAAGCATATAACTTTTTTTTTTGTTTTTTTGAGAGGGACACATTTTAATCCTTACCAGCTTCCTGAGAATTGTTATTCCTTAATAGTGAGGCTAAATTAGTCCAGGAGTAAGGGCCTTTTCAGACCATCCGCACCAAAGCATAGACTCTCGAATGATAAAGTGATTTGCAAATTACTTTGTTCAAAGCCAAAACAAAATCCAATACACTTCAAGGAAATAAAATCAGCAGCCAAACACATTAAATTTATAACATCTGGCACTAATTAAATGTTCCATGCTAAAATCTGGATCATCTTAGGGTCCATTTATATTAACTTTTTTCCCCTGCATGTGACATAATTTGCTTCTTTACGTGTCTAGTAATTTTATTTTGCCTATTGGATATATAAAATGTTGCAAAGACTGGATTATATTATCTTTTTTTGAATGGTGGTGCATATGTGTTTGTGTTTTTGTTTTTCCTTTCCAGAATTTAATTTACTAGTCACCTGGAACCAAAATTAGTTTTATTTTTCGTTAGGAAATAAAATTCAGGGTGTTTCCTAGATAATAACAACAACAATAATAATTTGGTTAAATTACAGTTCTATACTTTCTTCCTGCAGTAGCTGGTAGCAGTTGAAATCTCTGCTCCATTTATTCAGCCTTCCATTGCTAGTCCTATTGAGCATTGCAGAGTATGAACACTTCTAGGGTCAATCAAGAACTTGAGGGAAGATTATACTTGGATTTTGGGGCTCCCCTTAAGTATATTTCTTTCCTTTCAGGTTTTCTTCCTATCAGTGTCCAGCAGCTCTGGTGGCACAAACTCCATCTTCCAATATCTAAGCAAATAATGACTGTATTTTTCTTAAAATTGAGTTGTTCTTCACTGTGAGTGTGGGAGTTCTTTTAGGGGGAAAAACCTTAACACATTAAATTTATAACATCTGGCACTAATTAAATGTTCCATTTTCTTCTTTCAACAGTATTATATCCTCCAGTTTTTGCTTCCTTTTATTCTCTATTTGACCACTTTAAATAATTATATTTTATATTTTGTACATAGTTTATTATTGTTATCTGTAGTATGATTATTCTAACATAATATACACTGTCGTTAGTTGGAGCTAAGCTTTATCTTCAAATCTCCAGTGCCGGCAAGTAACGCTGTGATTCTTAGATTGTTGACAAATGTATATTGAGCAAGTGGATATGCATTTGTATAAAAAGGTCTCACTTGGAAGTAAAGGGTGGTGTGGGGGACATACTGTGATTTGCTGCCAGGCCTCCTTGCAACTCATTCTAGACCTAGTATCAATTCCAGCCACTGATACCCTTTGCCTTTGGATCTCTCATATTTCCACTTGGGATAATTTCTCCCATTCAGGCTTTTCAGTTAGCTTTATGAACTTGCAGACCATTCATCTCTTTCATTTTGCTATTTGTGAATTGAAGAGACGTTCCAATTTTCCAATGAACCTAAGAGACAGACATAGAAACTGCTCTCTTAATTGAATCACACTGAGTTTCTCAAGGGAGAGAGGAGTGGATTTAGAAAGCTTCTGCTTTCTTTTGATTGCATTTCTTCAGTATCAGTGGTAAATGTTTAAAAAATAATTTGCCCATCACTTTGCCCCTGGTTTCATTCAATGGAAAATCTTCATGTCATTTCACTTGCCTTAAATAAAGCCACAAGGTGGGATAAAATAGGTCTTTTGAATTTTGTAAAAATCTACCTTGTTTAGAAATACAATTTTTATTTCCTTCTTTCTTCTCTCCATTTTTACCCCTTAAACTGCTTTGCTACCGTCAGCCTGTATTATATATTTACTCAGGCTTGTCAACAATCCAAATTTATGTCATTGGTTTCTATATTTATTTGTTTACCTGTATTTTCTGCCAGTATTGTCTATAATAGATTTAAAATTCCCCAGAGATCAGAAAACATGTTAATCAACTTGCTTTGTGGACTGCCTTGCAATCGAGTTATCAACTGAAGTTCCTGCAATTTTTTATAATGACTGCTGGGTTGTAAAAAACATAATTGGGTTAAAATTAGCCTTTTCCTGTCACCTCTCTTGCCTTTGAACCACCTCTACCCTGCCAATGGATTTAAGTTCCCAAACCAACTCTCTCATTATTTCATTGTTTATTGAATTATTATTTCAACAGCAAGTATTTATGGGGACTTACTCTCTATTAGGCATCTTTCTAGACAGAGAGGGCTCAGTGGTGAAATACACTGACTTAGACATTATGATTCAGTGAAAAAAGACATACTCTCTGATATTGAGACCCTCATGTTTGAATAGAAACAAGAAATTTGGGAGAGAAAGCATAAAGACATGAATAGGGATTTTAAGAAATTGGCAAGACAATGACCTGCTATACCTAAGAAGATCCCCAGAAGATGAGGTGATTGGATTGTAACATAAGCATTGCTGAGTATTTTATTTGAGACCAAACCAGGTTGAGCTTTGCTCAGTGTATCCGCTGAGCATGTATTTCCATGGTGGTTCTCCTTGACATTTTTGTTTATTGTATGGAAAAGGAGAGAATGATTTGAATTGGAGATGGGGAATGAGGAACTAGTTTAGAGAGATTTATTTTTGTTGGTGGGTTGAGAAAAGAGACAAGAATGGTGAATAGTATGGCATAACATTTGTCCTCCCCTTTCTCTTTTAAAATGTTGGGTTGCTTTTGAGGAACTTCTTTGGAGAAGGGGCTTAGGAACTATAGAAGAAGGAGAGATTGTGAGATCAAAGAACTTGGGTTTGTAAGAACAAAGAACTTGGGAGACCTGGGTACAAATGGTGTTGCTTGGAGGCAGTAGTGGACACCTATTATGTCTATTTCTGCCCCTCTAATTTTCTGGTAACATATTCTCAGTTTTCCTTTTATTATTAAGAAGAAATTCTCTTCTAGTATAGGCCCAATGTTTCAGGGGAACTCATATACCCCTAGATCCATGAGTGGAACATGATACAGTTTATTCAATCAATAAATACATTCTACCTCTGCTCTCTTTTGTTCAGGGATAGGCATGTAACACAAAGCAGGTAAAACAGAGACTGTTCAGTGCATTTTTAGAGTACCTGTGCTAAAGAAACTCTGCGGAGTCCAGTGATGCCAGCTGTGCGTATGCCTGAGCCTGAAGCAGACAAAAGAAAAGCAAAGCCAAGACATAGAATGAATGAGCAAGATCAAGTCCTGATGATGTGATGCAAGCTTTAGGACCCAGCTGAGCCTAAATGAACTTTTCAGACATGAAAGCCAGGGAATTATGTGTGTGGCTTAATAATTTTGAGTTAGGTTTTTCAAAGAAGACTTAGGTGAGAACGTTCAATACAGAATCAGCAAAAGGACCTGTCATCCCATATCACCCCTTCCTCCACCCTCCTCTTCCTAGATTGTGATACTTTACAGAGCTCTAGCCCTTTGAGGGCTTAGCATGACCACTGTTTGTTTTTTTTTTTTAAAGGTTTTATTTATTTATTTATTTGACAAAGAGAGATCACAAGTAGGCAGAGAGACAGGCAGAGAGAGATGGGCGGGGTGGGGGGGTGGGGGGAAGCAGGCTCCCTGCTGAGCAGAGAGCCTGATGTAGGACTCCATCCCAGGACCCTGAGATCATGACCTGAGCCAAAGGCAGAGGCTTAATCCTCTGAGCCACCCAGGAGCACTAGCGTGACCATTATTAAGTGATTGCAAATGCTGGCTCAGTGCAGCAAAGGAAGAGATGATTCACCTCCCCACCAAGAGTATTTGTCCTGTGGGCAATGAATCTAAGAACTTGAATGTAAACATTTCTCATAAGAACCCCTCAGAAATAGCTGAAAATATATTGAGAGGAAGCTGACATCTAATACTCACATCCATGAGGCTAAGTACTCTGGTAGTTTGAGCAATGATATTAGATATTACATTGATGTTACATTTGTATTCCGCTGGAACATTTGCTTTGCATAAACCACAGGGTGAGGTCAGTAGGCTATGAAATTGGCAAAGGCATTCCAAAGAGTGAGAATAGTATTAACAGAGAAGGGGAACAGGTTACATGTGAATAACAGCAAAGAGTTGGGTATGACTGAAACAATGGGGTTATGTTTTTAGAAGAAGAGGGAGTAGCATTAGAAATATGAAAGGCTAGCTCATGTTTTTTTCTATTTTTTTAGTTTATTTTGTTTTTTTTTAGACTCATTTCTTTATTTTAGAGAGAAAGAGAGCATGAGCAGGAAGGACAGAGGGAGAGGGAGAAAGAATCTCGGCAGACTCTGTGCTGACACTACCTGAGCCAAAACCAAGAGTCGCATGCCTAACCAACTGTCCCACTCAGGCGCCCCACTTCCTTTAAAAAAAAAAAAATACTAATACCTAAATTGTAGTCTTTAATCTAGCATCCAAGATCCATTTTCACATCAGTTCTACCCCTGAAACTTTTCTTTACCCAAATGCTTTCCTTTCTTTCCTTCACCAAGCTGGCGTATTGCTTCCTTCTGGTTTTTGCTCAAAGCCATTCATTCTCCTTGCCTGGATCACCTTTTTTCTGCAAATACAACCCATTCCATTCCCCTGATGCCAGTTATAAGTTGCTCTGCATCATAATTTATCTTCTTAAAATGCACTCGTGTTATCTTACCAAATTAGTTTGCAAGCTCATTGAAGGGTAAAGGAGACAACATGATGTTCCTCATTTTCCACCTCCTACAGGGCCTAGTATAGTTTCCAGAATGTAATGTCCAATGAACAAAAGTGTGATGGTTTGTGGATAAGATCAGAGAATATCAACTTGTAGCTCTCCTTCAGCTTTTTATGTTCCACGGGGATCTCAGGATATGCCTGGATGTCATATCTTCTTAAAAGGGATTTGGAAGGTATCCCACTGATCACCCGCCCGAGACAGATATCCTTGTTCTCACCATCCCAGTATATCTTGGCAAAGCCTCAAAGGCCCCCTGTCCCTGTTCAGTGGCATCAGCTGTAGGGCTTTCAGAGATCTCGGCAGCTGTGGAGAAATGTCCCATGGTGGGAAGCTTGTAGCCTGCATGCTAGTGACTGTACTGAGCCAGACTTTCCCAGGAGTGGTTGTTTTGTTTGGGTTTGTTTTCCCCAGCCTGCCAAAGCATTACTTGCCTCTCTGCAGCCTTGCAATCAGCTCAGCTGTGTGACCTACTAACAATCCTCAGGGCCATATTCCCCCCTAGGGATCACTTCTGAGCACACAACTGAGCCCACAGGGAAAGGGAAGTTAGGGAGATGAAGTGTTGCTGTCTGGATACCTGTGAGCTCTCATGACAGAGGACAAGGGTCCTGCCTTTGCGGCTTCTGGGTTTCAGAAACCCATTTCAGGAATTATGGGGTTTTTTTTTCCTTTTGTTGAAGACCTTATATTCTGAGTAATAAAAAGAACATTTAAAACTTAATTACATGAAATATCAAAAGGGATCTTGGGATCTCATTGACACCTTGATGGGTAAGAATAACAGAAGATTGTTTCCCAAATTATGTGCCTTGGATAACTTGTTCTGCCAGAGGCTAGTGTTTGTTCAGGAACAAGAGGCCTCTGTGATCAAAATGTAAGGGAAATTCTGGGTTTCTTACCATAAGATTTTTCAGAGCCTGTAATTTGCTTATGTACTTGAGGACTCTCTAAAAGGTGGTTATAGAGTACAATATTTGCCAAATTTACTTAACCACACAAACCTTCTCATAAAGAAATACCAATTCTCACCTCCTAGAATTAAATTTATAGGAAAAGCCATTCTGAATGTTCTCAGTATAGGGGAGGAGAAGAAGAATTATAGTTCCCTTGTTAATGAAGTGCTCTTAAGGGTTCTTAGCCGTCTTCATGGGCTGTAAGCATACAGTCCCTTTCTGTTTGTATAGATTTATCTGTATACATACTCAGTCATTCATTTACTTACCCATTCAGTAAAAGTCCAGGTGGCAGGCACTCACTATATGGGGCCTCACTTTTCCACTGGGCTTGTTTTAAGTCCTCTGTATAGTTTATACCAAGACTTTTTCCCTCTGGTTGTGTTGTCTTCCATGTCATAGAGAAAGATCTATAGTAGAGTCCTACAGTCCCCTTAAAGGACAGTATTTAATTTGTATTTTTGTGATTTGTTAGTGGAGAAACTATATAACAGGATGTTGTGAATTTCCTAAACTATAAAATCTGTGGGTATTTTTTTTAAACATTTTATTTATTTTTAGAGAGAGAGCGAGCATGTGGAGGGAGGAGCAGAGGGAGAGGGACAAGCTGACTCCGCACTGAGTGCACAGCCCAATGCTGGCTTGATCTCAGGACCCTGAGATCACAACCTGAGCTGAAATCAAAAGTCTGACACTCAACTGACTGAGCAACCCAGGCACCCCTGTGCTTATTTTTTTTTTAATTTTTTATTTTTTATAAACATATATTTTTATCCCCAGGGGTACAGGCCTGTGAATCGCCAGGTTTACACACTTCACAGCACTCACCAAAGCACATACCCTCCCCAATGTCCATAACCCACTGCCTTCTCCCAACCCCTCTCCCCCCAGCAACCCTCAGTTTGTTTTGTGAGATTAAGAGTCACTTATGGTTTGTCTCCCTCCCAATCCCATCTTGTTTCATTGATTCTTCTCCTACCCACTTAAGCCCCCATGTTGCATCACCACTTCCTCATATCAGGGAGATCATATGATAGTTGTCTTTCTCTGCTTGACTTATTTCGCTAAGCATGATACGCTCTAGTTCCATCCACGTTGTCGCAAATGGCAAGATTTCATTTCTTTTGATGGCTGCATTTTTAATAGCATGCTGAGATTCTATTCCATATCATTATGAGACACAGTTACACTTGGGTTTACAGACAGTGATCATGGCACCTATAGACTAAAGAGTCTTTTAGAATAACTCCAGCATCTCTAATTTTCCAGCACTTACAATGGAAAACATTGCTGTAGAGTTTTCTGAGTCAGAGAGAACTGAGCTTGAATCTGAACTCAGCCACTGAAAAGCAATACAACCCTAAGTAATTTCTCTCAGCCTTACTTATTACCATGATTTAAAGATTGGATACCTTAACATAAACAGACACACTGCCTGATACTTGGTAGATCTCTGAGTCTTCTCTTTCACTGAAAGCAGACATTAAACAAAACTGTAGTCAGCATTTTGGGACAAAAGGTGTTGCTGTTGTGCTAGTTGCCTTTACTTTTTGTAGTCCCAAAGCAAATGTAGGAAGAGGTGATTCTCATAATTATTGATGATTTAAATAAATTATATCAGGTAATTTGTGCCAGATATTATTGTAAGGGCTTTATGTGGCTTAAAGTATTTGATTCTTAAAAAAAAAAAAAAAAGTCTTATCAGATCCCTTTATTATCCCAAATTTTAAAGATGAGGAAATGAAGTGGGGCACCTGGGTGGTTCATCAGTTAAGTGTCTGACTCTTGATTTTGGCTAATACTATGATCTCGGGATCCTGGGTTTGAGCCCCACATAGGACTCCATGCTTAGTGGGAAGTCTGCTTGAGGATTCTCTCTCTCTCCCTCTGCTCTTCCCTCCTCAAATAAATAAATATCTATTTTTTAAAAAGATGAGGAAATGAAGGCAAATGGTTTATATAGTATGCCCAAGTTTCTCTATTTAGAAATTCGCAGTACTACTTTTCAAACTTAAATAGTATTTTTTCTAGCCACTATGTTTTTGTTTGCTTGTTTGTTTGTTTGTTTTAGATACATGCATTCTGGGGAGGGCTTATTTGCCATGTTTTACTAACTCATTTTTTTAAAGGACCTCACAGCCTGTGAACATGGACAGGCCCTGCTATTTGCTTAGGAAGAGTAATCCCAGCCTATTTTGTATACCAAAATACAAAAACTACTATGCATCATGCTAAGAAATGATCATTTTTCAGCTACATTAAAGCTGAATAATGAACTTTCCTAAAAGCTTGAACTGTGTTATTCCAGTGAGGCTCTTTAGTGCTGTAAATAGCTATCAGGAGCCAAAAAGTTCCCTATGAAGACTGTGTCGAGGAATAATCAAGTTGGGAGATACACAAAAGGTTATTCTGTTTATTCTCCTGAGTATTAACAGCAAAACGTATTCAACAGTCATCTACTCAGTGCTTATTTTTTTTAAAGATTTTATTTATTTGACAGAGAGAGATCACAAGTAGGCAGAGAGGCAGGCAGAGTGAGAGGGGGGAAGCAGGCTTGCCGCTGAGCAGAGAGCCCGATGTGGAGCTCGATCCCAGGATGCTGGGATCATGACTTGAGCTAAAGGCAGAGGCTTTAATCCACTGAGCCACCCAGGTGCGCCTACTCAGTGCTTCTAAGACAATGTCTCTAAGATTATGCTTCAATGACTGGACTAGCCACTGGAGACAATGAAAAAAGAAGAAATATCCCTGTCCATAGAAAGCTCAAGATCTAGAAGGAGGAACAGATGGGTAGACAAATCATGACCTTGCCTTACTAGTAGAGGCATGTGTGAGGAGCCCATCAACACTGAAGTATACGGGCATATCAAAAAGGCTCAGGGGTAATTGAGTGGGCTCAGTGGGTTAAGTGTCTCCCTTCAGCTCAGGTCATGATTTCAGGGTCCTTGGATCAAGCCCTGTGTCCAGCTCCCCAGTCATCAGGGAGTCTACTTCTCCCTCTACCCTTCCCCCATCCATGCTCTCTCTCTAAAAAAATAAATAAATAAATAAAATCTTTAGAAAAGTAGTTCAAAGTATAATAGAATGGACTTCACAATTTTATCAGAATATTTTTTATTTTAACTGGTAATAATCTACAGTGATGGGTCTAATTGTAAGAAGTTCATCCTTAAGCATAGTCATATTTGTTCTTGATTTTGCCATTGGTGTTTTCAGGTCTCTTCTCATGAACCTAATGATGTAGTAGTTAATCGTAGCTGCTCTGGAGTTGGGTAACATGGGTTTGAAACCACTCCTACAACTAATAAGTCTCTGACCTTGGGCAAGTTACTCATTCCCCTCTGAGCTTTGGTACCATCACCCATAAAATATGGATAATAGTTGAGATAAACCATGTGGGCATTCAATGCATGTTACTTGCAACTATTACTATTATTGTTATTGAGAGTAAAACAAGGAGGTGTGAGGTTTATAACAACATATTTTTATAGTCAAGGACAGTTTGTTTTTACTTTTATTTTTTAGAGGATTTATTTTCTTTTATTTTCTTTTAGAGAGGGAGGCAAGGGGGAGCAGAGGGAGAGAGAGAATCCCTAAGCAGGAGCCACACCCAGCATGGAGCCCACAAGGTGCTCAATCTTACAACTTAAGCCCGAATCAAGAATCAGATGGTTAATAGACTAAGTCACTCAGGCATCCCTCAAGTAAGGTTTATTTTAAAAGATAATACTAAAGGAAAGAGATTTTTGATATATAAATTCAAGCATGTGTTAGAGAATATCTAGGACATTTCTCCCACTGATACCAATCATATTCATGTAGTTAATACTTCATGTAGTTCCATACCTCCATTGTTCTCTGTTCACTAGTCAGAATCACTTAGATAAATCATAGATGAGCCAAGCAAGAAGCTCATTTTCCTGGTGTCATGTGTGAGGTGGCCTGGAATTAAAGCAATCACAAAATCCTATTGCTAGGCTTATTCCTCTTACCCTTGCCATGGTCTAGCCCATCCACAAGAGTGACCCAAAGAGTCAGTGATTTTTAGCAACATATTTGCTTGTCCCAATGGCTTTGCTTTAGCTCAAAATATACAGATTTGAAGTACTATCTAGATAGTTTGGACTCAAATATTTATGCTGGTGCTAGATTTACCAAACATTCTCAGTAACAGAGGGAAGGGAGTAATTCTAGACATTTAGAAAGTTGGGGCTAGCTATAATGATGCAAGTGTGGTTATTGGTGTTCTTTAAAATAAAATTGGCAGCTTGAGTAATGGACTCAATCAAATTGACCAGATGCTTTGCACTTGGTTAAATGCATTCTAATTAGCCAATCAGTGCAAACAACTGATTAAATCTTTTGCTAAAGAATTTCCATTAAACAAACAAACAACAACAAAATGGTTCAAGCGAGTTTACTTTGCTTTCTTCTTGTAATCATGAAGTTATGAAGGGAAACCACAGGTGTATGTCCACCCCTCATCCTTGTTAATCCCTAGATGACCAAAAACATTATCCCAGAATAACTTTAAGATTTTGATTAAAAATGAAAGTTTCAACTGGATGAACCATAGTATTTGGAAAACTTTGGTAATGACTTTGTGTGCACATTATTGCCCTGTGCACTACAGATAGGAAACATAGGGATACTGTATTTTAAACTTATACAAAATGTTTTACTAATTTTACATATGATCATATGTAATACCCCCAATTCAATAAGTATACTATTATTTAATTAATAATATGCTTTATCTAATCCATTCAGATAAATTATTTAATCCTCTTGGCACTTGTCAGATAGATAACAGTAGACTAAGGATAACATGTTGATCCATTTAGGACCACAATTATAGACAGGACTCCTTCATCAAAAATATTCTTTAATTTCACAAAGTTCATCAATAGATAATAAGTTCCTTATGTAGCTCAATACTAATATCAATCTTAGTATAACATTTGAATTGTGCAGTCATCCATTAATATTTTCTTTACCCAATCTTTGTAATTTTGCAGCCATAAGCCCACCAGTAGAAATTCAAATTTCCAGGGCACCTAGCTGGGTCAGGTGGTTAAGTATCTGACTTCAGCTCAGGTCTTGAGCCTGAGATCCTGGGATCTAGGCCTGCATCAGGCTCCCTGCTTGTTGGGGAGCCTGCTTCCTCCTCTCCCTCTGCAGTTCCTGCTGCTTGTGCTCTCTCTGTCAAATAAATAAATAGTATCTTTTAAAAAGAAAGAAACTTGAGTTTCCTAGTTAGGCAGCTATATGCCTAATGTAACACCTCTGTTTGGTATGTACATTTCTGTCTAATTATTAAAAACAAAAGCAAAAACTAACTCTTGCTAAGTGTTTAATATGTACAAAAATAAAATTAAATCAGAATAGAAAACACTGCTATGATTATAGAATGAGAGTTGATCAACCTCCTGCCAAAATTCCAACAATAGTAGATCAACGTGTCATGGTCATGAATACCAAACTTGACCCTTGTTTTATGGGAGTTTTCCTCTTGATAATATGTAAAATGAAGTATTCTCTCTGCTGTGTTAAAGAACTAAGAATAAAAGCACATTATATATGTGCAGAGAAAATACTAACTTAGCTTTTTTTTTTTTTTAATTTATTTGACAGAGAGAGAGATTACAAGTAGGCAGAGAGGCAGGCAGAGGTGGGGGGGGGCGGGAAGCAGGCTCCCTGCTGAGCAGAGATCCAGACATGGGGCTCTATTGTAGGACCCTGAGATACCACCCTAGCCAAAGGCAGAGGCCTAACCCACTGAGCCACCCAAGCGTCCCCTAACTTAGCTTTTGATGGTGGGAATACATATGGGTTTTACTTAACTCCTTTATATTCTCCTATAGTGTCCACAGTTTCTATATAGCTTCCTTCTTATTTGCTTTATTATTAAATATTCAGTGAACTTTACTTTTATGGAATAAGCACCTCTGAACTGGCCACATTTTTACTTAGCCTTAAAATGTACATAACTGCAGGACACATACAACTGTTACTTATTCTTGCCTAGAGGTCTTTGTCCCAGAACTAACTCCTCCTTTTGCTAGAAATGATCCTTCCCAATATCCTCTCATGGGGGACTACTCATAAATTATATCTTGTCTTGGCATTAGGAATCATCTTCAGGAGACTCACTACCACTCTATCGCATCTGTCCATTTCTATCACGTATTATATATATCATAATTTCTATCACATATTATATATATCATAATTGTCATCATTACCTGATGTTTATCTTTTTGTTTCTGTATTACATTTTTGTCAAACCGAATTTAAACTTCCCAATAATATTGACCATATACTGTTTTATTTATCGCCACATCCCAATGCACATGATGATGCATTGTACGTAGTAGAAGCATAATAAATATTTTTTTGAAGAATTGAGTCAGAATGAATAAGTTAATTGAGCTAAAATGGTAATCTAGTTACCCACTGGGCTGTTTTTTCCTATCTAAATCCAGATCTGTAGTCAGAGATGATTAGGTTATTTCAGTGGATACTTTTATACCGCTGTATCATTTGACTGCCCTTCCTATAATAGTGAAGATAGTGAAGGTACTGAAGTTATATAACTGAAATAATTTTTTGAAGGAGACAGTTGACCATTCCAAGCATATATGTGATTGGCAAACCATTTTACCTGGGGAAAAGGGAATATTTCATAGCTTGTAAAGCTGATGGATTAAAACTAGTGAATTGGAAATAAAAGACCATAGACTAGTCCATAAACTAAGTCAGCCCAGTGGAAAATATTTAGTGTGATCATAAGGGATTTTTCACAAACTCAGTTCACAAAGAGGAAAATATGCAAGGCAGTCAATTTTCCACTTTGGGTCCCCTAACAAAAGCTTTCAGAACTGACAGCTTATACTTTATTAAAGAGAATATAAATTTATAAATATGCACACAAACAATCTTGTGAGTAATTTTATTTACTAGCATTTCAGGGCCAGACAAGAGAGAATGTCACTATGAGAAAACCTCCTGATTTTTCTCTCTCCTCCAGCAATTTTTATATGTATGCTTAGTTTTGTATTCTTTAAAAAATGTTTATGCATTTTTAAATTCAAGAATGTATATTAAAAACCTGCTATAAACTAGAGCTATTCCAGATGCTGGGGATGCTGCATCAGAGAAAAAAATATGTATATAAATTCCTGCTAATGGATTATATGTTCTAGTGGGTAGATAGAGACAAATATAAAATAAAAAATAAAGTATATCAGATACTGCTAAAGACCAGGAAGAAAAATCATGCAGAGATGGGGATTATAAGTTGTCAGTTGGGGAGAGGGAGGAGGAATAAGTGCAATGATCCTGAGGTTGAAACATTCCTAGAAGTTCAAACCAAGAATAGATTGAACAAGGAGAAGAGGTGAGTCATAGCAGCACTGGAGACCAGATCATAGAGACCATGACAGGCTATTGTAAAGACCCATCCTCTGAGATAAGAAGCTGTGAAAGAAAGAGGATCACACTGAATCAAACGTTTTTGGCCAAAACAATCTATAGGATAAGTGGCCATTTTCTGGAATGGGGAATATAGTTTGTAGGATCCTGTTTTGGTGAAGGATGGGCATCAGGAGTCTTATTTTGGACATAAAATTTTTTGAGAAGCCTGTAAACAGTTGGTTGTATGAGTCTGGAACTCAGAAGAGAGGTCTGAGAATCCTAGGCTAGAGATGACACTGAGAGCCATGAAACTGGATGAGATGACTGAGAAGGAAAATACAGAGCTCCATGAAGAAAACCCAAGTCTCACTAAGGGTCAAGAAAAGGAAGAGGAGTAGCCAGTAAAGTAGGGACAAAATCAGCAGAGTATGATGAACTCTACTGTAGAAGGGGTTTGGAGTGCAAGGACTCAGTGCTGTTCATAGATCAGATATAAACAAACAAACAAAAACTGAAAATTGACCATGGAATTTAACAGGATGGAGGTTCTTGGTGATCCGACAAGAAAAATTTCAGTAGAATAGTAGGAATCGAAGCCCAGTTAGAGTGAGTTCAGGACAAAATGTAGAAATGGTGACAACAATTTTGAGAGGCTATTCTCTCAAGGAGAACCAAAAAGTGATCAACATCTGAAAGGCAGATATGAGCATACATGTTTGTCTTTAGTGACAGAAAAGAAATGATCAATCAGCATTATCGTTTATAATGGCATAGACAGAGCAGTAGAAAGAGTAGAGGTGGTAACATGGTGATTTTTAAAGCTAATTCTTTTTTTCCCCAAATAAAATAGGACACAAGGGCTTTAAGTAAAAGTGAGGATCAGGAAGGTATTGTTTGAAAATTTGAGAAGAAGGATAGATTTAAACTTATCTTCTAGAAGAACAGAAGAATGAATGCATCAGAGAAGAGGTCAAGAAACTTTTCCTACGAAGGACCAGAATGTAAATATTTTGAGCTCTAGCCCATCTGGACTCTGTCACAACTTCTCAACTCTACCTTATAACAATAACAACATATAACAATAATATAAATAAAATAATATGAATAACGATAATATGGATAAGTGAATGTATCTGTGTTCCAATAAATCTTTATTTGTAGCCAGATGAATTTGGCTGTTGGGACCACAGTACTTGCTTTGAGAGGCACTAGCAGACCATCTAAGACTAGTTAGTGGTCATGAAAAGGTAAGGCAATTTAATACATTGTCTGTTTTTCTTCTGCCATTTTTTTCTGTGCTGAGTTAAGTGGAAAATCTGGCTTAACCAAGGCAGAGGTTTTGCAGCGTAAGAGTAACAAATGGAGTGAAGCAAAAGGGAGTTGAGAATGATTGCAAGGGAAGTATTATAATAATTAATAGTGGAATTTAACTAGGCTCATTCATGAAAAACAAAGGACTGGAAGACACTGAGAGAGACTAAAAACCTGGTAGGATCAAAGGATATGACTGTAGTTGCAGAAATGTTGAACCAGGTATATATCAGGATATATTTAAAACACAAAATGTTCTCACTAGAAAAAAGAAATGGTGATTATGTGATGTGAGGGAGGTACTAGTTATCACCATGGTAGTCATGACTTTGCAACATATAAATGTATCAAATCAACATATCATATACCTTAAATTTATGCAATGTTGTACATCAATTATATCCCAATAAAAGTGGAAAAATAAAAAATCAAAAAGATAGGAGTTAATCAGTGAATGATGGTTAACTTGATATTATCAAGGGAGTGAAGTTACTACCAGTAAATAAGCCCAGAAAACATCAATAAGCCTAAATGTGAGACAGGAATCCATCAAAATCTTCTTTGACATTGACCACAGTGGCCTCTTTCAACATATCTATAAAGGTAAGGGAAACAAAAGCAAAAATGAACTTTTGGGACTTCATCAAGATAAAAAGCTTATGCACAGCAAAGGAAAGAGTCAACAAAAGTAAAAGGCAACCCATGGAATGGGAGACGATATTTGCAAATGACATTATGGATAAAGGGCTGGTATCCAAGATCTATAAAGAACTTCTCAAACCCGACACCCAAAAAGCAAATCATCCAGTCAATAAATGGGCAGAAGAACATGAACAGACACTTCTCCAAAGAAGACATACAAATGGCTAACAGATACATGAAAAAATGTTCAACATCACTAGCCATCAGGGAAATACAAATCAAAACCACAGTGAGATACCACCTTACACCAGTTAGAATGGCAAAAAATTACAAGACAGGAAACAAAAAGTATTGGTGAGGATGTAGAGACAGGGGAACCTTCTTACACTGTTGGTGGAAATGTAAGCATCAACATGGATTGAACTAGAGGGGATTATGCTAAGTAAAATAAGTCAAGCAGAGAAAGACAATTACATGGTTTCACTCATATGTGGAACATGAGTAATAGCGTGGAGGGCCATAGGGGGAGGGAGGGAAAACTGAATGGTTAGAAATCAGAGAGGGGATAAAGATGAGAGACTCTGGACTCTGGGAACCAAACTGAGGGTTACAGAAGGAAGGGGATGGGGGTATGGGGTGACTGGGTGATGGGCATTAAAGAAGGTACATGTGGTGGTGAGCATTGGGTTATATTCAACTAATGAATCATTGAACACTACATCAAAAATTAATGATGTACTATATGCTGGCTAATTGAACATAATGATTAAAAAAAGATAATTAAGGGGTACCTGGGTGGCTCAGTTGGTTGGGCCTCTGCCTTCAGGTCAGGTCATGGTCTCAGGGTCCTAGAATTGAGCCCCACATCGGTCTCTCTGCTCAGTGGGGAGCCTGCTTCCCCTCCTCTCTCTGCCTGCTGCTCTGCCTACCTGTGATCTCTCTCCCTCTGTCAAATAAATAAATAAATAAATTTTTAAAAAGATAAAAAAAAAAAAAGAAAAAGAAACATCAGTGAGAGTGAGACACTGTGTTTAGGAAGGACAGGATCTCCAGAGTAAAGGAGGTCAAGGAATTGAGAAGCCAGGGAATTAGAAGAATCTTTCACAGGCTGTTAAATTCAGAGAATTGGGAAAGGTAATTTTAGAGAGTGACAGTAAACCAGGTGATACCCCTTGGATATTTCTTGGATATCCCTCCAAGGGATAACATTGTAGAATGACTAAGAAAAGCTGTAGTGGGTGGTGTAGTCTGAATGACTAAGAAAAAGTGGGTGGTGTAGTCTGATGGCTGAAACTTCAGCTCTGTGACTGTTTGGGGGAAAAAGGGAGGGAGATGTCTGAAAGCAACAGTGAGGAACAGGAAGGACCCTCACACCTCCCAGTAGAAACAAGGATATGGAAAGAAGAAAAAAGCCACAGTGGAGACAACTGTAGGGAAATAGCACCCTTACAGAACAATCAGGTCTTAGAGCAAGAAGGTCAAGTTAACATTCAGAAAAGAGATTAGGAATATAGGAGGTTTTGCTCATATCAGACTCTCAGTTCTACTGGAGAAAGTTTTTGGAAATTGGAGACTCACCAGGGATGGACACAGAAAAGGAAATACATAGAAAGAAATTGGAAACGAAACTATGGGATTATTTGGGATTCCTAGTGACTGATGAAAACAAGAACAAAAGGCGAGCAGATGAGTTCTGATGCACAAGGCAGATGGAGATAACTTGGGGTTTGCTGGACAGGACGGAATGGTGGTATTGCGCAGAAATTCTGAAGGAAGGAAAGGACTACCCTCCTTAATCCCTTCCAACATTTAGCTCCCATTGCTGATTTGCAGCTTTTATCATAGGATTTTTGCCTTCTGCTCAAGAAATTTGAGACATTTTAAAATGTAAAGAATTATTTACTTCAGTTTTCCAAAGGGATCTAGTACTTAAAAGATCTCCCCTCCTCCCAGACCAGGGCTGGTATCCTCCCTTGTGATTCTCAGTTAATTCTTGGCCATGACTTTGCTGTCTCTGTGGAATTGTTGGCTTTTCTTGTTTTTTTGATAGGCAGGTAATCTTCAAGTTGAAAGCCCCTGCAACTCTGTGATGACAATACAGGTCTGAAAGCCATGTTTTTCAAGAATAAGGATTGTGCTGAGCTGCTTTTTTGTCCTCTGTCTTTATCTTCAAAGGCTTTGTAGAGTTTGTCCTGTTTCACTTTCAAAACATAAAAAAGCATTAGTCTTTGCCCTTCAGGTTGTTCAAAGGTGAAAATACTTTTTATAACAGCATAGTGGAATGACAATACTTATTGGGGCAAAATATTTCTCAAGGTGGGAGAATGAACTCAAGATATAATAATAGCCTCTTGTGTGTTTAGAGCTGGGATAACCATTCCATTTGTCATCCAATCCAGTACACTTTTGATTGTGAAAGTGGGTGCTATGAATAATTAATCTGAGATAGCCAATACACTGTATTAGTGTCCTGCTAAGCTGCTTTAACAAAGACATCTCAGAATAGAGAGGCTTAAATAACACAGAAGTTGATTTCTCTCACATAATGGTCAACAGCTGAGTTTGAAGGATGCAGAGTGGCCACATGTCCTTTCATCTCTGTAAGTCTAAGGACTGATGCATTCATAACCATTTTGAAGAAAGCAGGGGAAGGAAAGAGAGAGTGGATGGAAGGCAAGCAACCAATTTTCAAGAACTCAAAAGTTGCACACATCACTTCAGTCACATGGAGTGACAAGAGTCAATGGGCAGAGGAAGCCTTATGTTATTCACACAGGAACTAACTTTCCATTTTACCTTCTCTTTAGATCTTTATAAGGCACAGTGGGTCTCTATTTAGTGTTTTTTATTAACTTTCACCATTAAGTAGAATATAGTAACCAGTCACCTGACCAAGCATGTTGCCAAGTCAGGCAAAAATACCAAGTACTACCATGTACATACTTGCCAGGTATACATCTCCATATACATACATCTGGAGTCATTTATATTGAAATTTAAAATTATTAGTGTCTTTATACTTACACTTATTTTTGTCCCAAAGACATAATAAGAACACTACCAGGTTGGTAGTGTTGAAATTATGTTCGTTTAACCTGTGAAGACACTGAGTTTTGAAGAAATTATCTTATTAACTTACACAGGGCTACAAAATTACTGTTGGAAACAAGAGTATCATATGCCACAAAACCTTTTTCTTCTGAACTTGAAATTAAAGATGGTCATAATAGATTGCTTGCTTGTTTGTTTTGTTTCCTAGATAGTAGAAACAGAATCATAGACTCAAGGGATTCTAAGGATGGAAGGGGATTTAGAGTTCACTTGGTCAGACTCCCTCATTTTATAATTAGAGAAACAAAGGCACAGACATCTTGAAACCTGACCAGAGTTTTTGAGCTAATTAGTAGCAGAAGCAGGACAGAAATCTATCAGACAAGATTATATAATCCTTTCTCTTATTTAATTTTTTCTGAAGTAAAAAAACACTAAATGACACTACTGTAGTGACTTTTAAGTGGCTGGCTATAACTGTTCAGTTTTTCACTGTGGCTTTTCCAGTTGGCTTTATCAAAGAAACTAACAGACACTTGAATTATTACAAAAGAAGGAAAATGTCTGACACAATTTTTTGCAGACCTGAGTAACAATACTTAAAAATTGTGTTAACGTGTACTGACTGTTCTTGAGATTGCTGCCTTGAACTTTCCAATGAAAGGAACATGGCTGAGTTTGTATATTATGAGCTTTAAAGTAAACATACATACACATACACAAACATACACATAGTAATAGTCTTTGTAGGTTTCTGGATTAAATAAGTGAGCTTGTTTTTTTTTTTTAATCCTTTTGAACAGTATATAAGTGTTCTATCTGATTTTGTGTTTTGTGTTATAAAGTACCATGTAAACCTTTAGATAGCACAAACTAATCAATAACAGCATGCTTTGAGCCAGAAAGTTCATGCAGGGAACCAGCATGGACAGTTTAAGGAAGAGTGCTACTCAGAGATCCAAGAATAGCACTACAATTTGCCAAGATAATACTGAGCTTAATCTCAGGGAGGAGTGAAAACCACTTAATGTGTGAGGCAGGGAGAAGCCTCTGCCCTCAAGTGGAGGCCAGGTCTCTGAGAATGAAATGAGAGTGTCTATATCAAGTTCCATGTAGATCACTTCTATCCAGATGGAGTGTAAACAGAATGGCTTGATGGAAAATTTACTGGATTGACTTTGAGACAATTACTACAGAAACAGGTTTAGAAAAATGAAACACCCCCAGCTTTTCTGGAGGAGAGGAAACCTTACATTGCCTTTAAAAAACCAGCTTAGGGTGGAAAGAACAAGAGGAATGCAAGAAATAGAGCACAGTGATGAAAATCACGTTGTTATAAGAGTAGTGGAATGAAGGCAATGTGAAACGAGGGAGAGAAAGGAGAAGCCGGTCAAAATTAAGACCGTAAGATGTTGAAGAAACAAACAATACTAAAATGTGCCATGAATGGTGAAATCACACGTGATAGTAATTTTCCATTTATCAGTTTGTATTTTCTAAGTTTCCTACAATGCAAGTAAATATTTCCACAATATAAAAATATAATAAAAATTATTGTATAAAAGGTACAAAAACATGCTCTAGAATATAAAAAATTTCATTAAAATTAGAAGTCAAATTAACATGAGAGGTCCTTGCAATAATTATACATTTTAAACCCAAAATTAGGATGTGTAGTTTAAAGTACACCTATATAATTTCCCCTAATTTGTCAGTTATTTATTTGAAAGAACTCCAGATGTTATAAAAATTAGATCTAATTTAGTTCTATATTCATGGAATTGCATCTGCCATCAAAAATTTAATACAAATGATGGCTATTATGTAGCTCTGGCTTCATTTAACTTACTGATTTCCATGAACATAAAGTTTTTGGTCTATAATACCAAAGATATGTGATAGACCCTAAAAAATACTGTACTAGGATAACAATATTTGGAAGACTACTGAAAGTTTAGGAACAAACTAAAAAAAAATAATACAATGCATATTGGAAAGTGTTGCTAATAGGCATGTTAATAGTTTTAAAAATGCATTACTATTGCTTTTACAAAGATACTGATTTATCTTTTTTTTAAGATTTTATTTATTTATTTGACAGAGATCACAAGTAGGCAGAGAGGCAGGCAGAGAGAGAGAGGAGGAAGCAGGCTCCCTGACAAGCAGAGAGCCCGATGTGGGGCTCAATCCCATGACCCTGGGATCACGACCCGAGCCAAAGACAGAGGCTTTAATCCACTGAGGCACCCAGGCACCCCTATCTTATTTTTTAAACATTTTATTCATTTACTTATTTTAGAGATAGAGCAAGTGGGGAGAGGGGCCGAGGTACAGGGGGAGAGATAGAGGGAGACAATCTTGGGCAGACTCCCTACTGAGCACGGAGTCCAATGCAGGGTTATATCCCAGGACCCTGAGATCACGACCTGAGCTCAAACCAAGAGTCTGATGCTTACCCCACTGAGCCACTCAAGTGCCTTATATAAAGATACTGATTTTCTGACTATATATTTTTTGTTATTTATTTTTGTATCTTTCTCTTGTTTTATTGAGATATAATTGATAGACATTGTTGAATAAGTTTTAGGTCTACAGCATAATGGTTGACTTACATGTACTGTGACATGATCACCACTCTAAGTTTAGTTAACACCCATCATCTCATATAGATACAATAAAAAGAGAAAGCAAAAAATATATATATCTTTTCTTGTGATAAGAACTCAGGATTTACTCCCTTAACAACTTTCTTATATAACATCTGTAGTACTTATTTATCTTTTAACTCTAAGTTTGTACCTTTTGATCACATTTTTTTTCTGTTGCCCCCCACACATGCTTCTAGTAACCACAAATATTATCCCTTTTTCTATGAGTTGTTGGTTGTTGGCTCTTTTTTTAATCCCACATATAACTAAGATCATACAGTATTTGTCTTTGACTTATTTCACTTAGCACAATGACTTCGAGGTCCATCCACATCACAAATGGAAAGGTTTCCTTCTCTTTTATGGCTGAGTAATATCATCTATCTATCTATCTATCTATCTATCTATCTATCATCTATCTACATCACATTTTCTTTATCAATTCACCCATCAATGGACACTTGAGGTATATATAGCTATTATAAATAATGTTTTTTGGACAAGTGGACAAGGGGGTACAGATATCTTTTCAAGTTAGAGTTTTTGTTTTCCTTTGTACATATTCCCAGAAGTGGAAGTGGTGGATCATATGAGATAGTTCTATTTTTTAATTTTATGAGGAGGCTCTGTACTGTTTTTCTTAGTGGCTGTGCCAGTTTTCAATCCCATTAACAGAACACAAGTGTTCCCTTTTTCTCCACATCCTCACCAGCATTTGTTAGTTCTTGTCTTTTTGATGATAAACATTCTAAAAGGCATGAGGTGTATCTCTCTGTGGTTTTAATTTTCATTTTCCTAATGACTAGCAATGTTGAACATCTTTTTACTTACTTTTGGCCTTTGTGTATCTTTTTTTGGAGAAATGTCTATTCAGATCTTTTGACCATTTTTAACTGGATTACATGGGTCTTTGTTTTTGGTTTTTGCTATTGAGTTGTATGAGTGCTTTATACATTTTAGATATCAGTTATATGGTTTGCAAATGTTCTTTTTACCATTCTGTAGGGCATCTTTTCACTTCATTAATTATTTCTTTTGCTTCACAGAAGATTTTTGTTTGTGGTCTCACTTGCTTTTTTTCTTGCTTGTGCTTTAGGTATTGTATCCAAAAAAGAATCAAGGCTAAGACCCATATCAAGGATGTTTTTTCCTGTGTGTGTGTGTGTGTGTGTGTGTGTGTGTGTGTGTGTGTGTGTGTTTCCCTAGGAGTTTCAGAGCTTCAGGTCTTAAATTTAAGCCTTTAATCAATTTTGAGTTATTTTTTGGTGTACTGTAAGATAGGGGGTTAGTTTCATTCTTTTACGTGTGAATATCCGATTTTCCTGGCATCATTTATTGAAGAGACTGTCTTTTCTTCGTTTAGTTCTCTTGGTTACCTTTTCCAATATTGGTTTACCATATATGCTTGGGTTTATTTCTGGGCTCTTAATTCTGTTCCAATGATCTATATGTCTGTTTTATGACTGTAATCTACTGTTTTGACTACTAGAGCTTTGTAGATAGCTTGGAATCAAGAAGTTTGATATCTCTCATTTTGTTCTTCTCTTTCAGTATTGCTTTGGTTCTTCAGGATCTTTTCATATAAATTTTAGGGTTACTTTTTCTACTTCTATAAATAATTCCATTGGAATCTTGAGAGAGATTACATTGAATCTATAGATGGTTTTTGGTAATCTAGACACTGTAGAAGTATTAGTTCTCCCAATACATGAAAATGGGATACATTTTCATTTATTTCCTTCATCGATGTTGCGTAGTTTTCAAAGTAGGTAAGTTAGTTTATTCCTAAGTATTGTTTTAATGATATTTTAAAGAGGATCATTTTCTTTATATCTTTTTCAGATCATTTATTGCTAGTGCATAGAAACACTACTGATCTTTCCATTTTTATTTTGTATTCTATAACCTTACTGAATTCATTGTTTAGGTCTAATAGTTTTTTGGGGTGGGGTTTTAGGATTTTCTCTATATGGAATCACATCATCTGCACATACAGTCAGTTTTACTTCTTCCTTTCCAATTCTGATGCCTTTATTTCTTTTTCTTACCTAATTGCTCTGGCAAGGGCTTCCAGAACTATATTGAATAAAGGCAGTGAGACTAAACACCCTTGTCTTGTTACTGACCTAAAAGGAAAAGCTTTCAACCTTTTATCAGTGAGTATGATATTAGCTGTGGGATTATCATATGTAGCCTTTATCCATTGAGGTTTGTTACTTCTATACCTAAGTTGTTAAGAGCTTTACCATGAACTGAGATTGAATTTTGTGAAATGATTTTGTGACTGTTGAGATGATCATGTGATTTTTAAAAATTGTGTATGTTGAACCATCCTTGCATTTCATTATAAATACCACTTGATTATGGTAAATGATCTTTATAATATGTTGTGAATTTACTACTATTTTATTGATAATTGTTTCATAAAAATTTATCAGCAATATTGGTGTATAGTTTTCTTTTCTGGTATTATCTTTTTCTGGCTTTGGTATCAGGATGATGCTGGCCTCAGAAAATAAGTTTGGGAGTTTTCCCTCCTCTTCATTTTTTGGAAGAGTTTGAGAAGGATTGCCATTAATTCTTTAAATGTTTGGTAAAATTCCCAGTGAAGCCATCCAGGCATGGGCTTTTCTTCATTGGGAGATTTTTGATAACTCATTTAATCTCCTTATTAGTAATTGGTCTATTCAGACTTTTATTTCTTCCTGATTCAATCTTTGTAGTTTATATGTTTTTAAGAATTTCTCAGTTTCTTCTAGGATGTCCACTTTGCTAGCATATAGTTGTTCACAGTAGCCTTTTATGACTCTTTGCATTTTTGTTGTATCAACTATACTATCTCTCTTTTCAGTTACATATTTGTGGATTTGGGTCCTCTTTCTTTTATCCTTGGTTAATCTAGCTAAAAGTTTGTCAATTCTGTTTGCCTTTTCAGTGGACAAACTCTTAGTTTGGTTAATATTTTCCATTATTTTCCTATTCTCTACTCATTAATTTCTTCTTCAGTATCTATTATTTTCTTCCTTCTGCTAAACCAGGCTAGATTTGTTTTTGTTTTTTCTGGTTTTCTAAGGTGTGGGGCTAGTTTGTTATTTGGGATCTTCTTGCTTCTTAATGTAGACATTTGTTGCTATGAACTCCACTCTTAGAACTCCTTTTACTGAATGCCATTAGGTTTTTGTATTCTAGGTTTCCATTTTCATTTGTCTTAAGATACTTTTTTGTCTACCCTTTAATTTCTTATTTGATTCATTGGCTGTTCAGGAGAGTGTTATTTAATTTTCAAGTGTTTGTGAATTTTCCAGTTTTCTCTTGTTATTGATTTCTAATTTTATGCAATTGTGATCATATAAGATACTTGGTATGAATTAAATCTTCTTGATTTGTTAAGACTTAGTTTGTGGCATAACATATAATTTGTTTTAGAAAATTTCTCATGTATACTTTAGAAGAATGTGTGTTTGCTGTTGTTAGAATTGTCTTATATGTCTGTTATATCCATTTAGTCTATAGTGTTCTTCAAATCTTCTGTTATTGATTCTCTGTGTGGATGATCTGTTCATTGTTGAGACTATTAAAGTCCCCAACTATTATTGTATTACTGTTTATTTCTACTTTTTATCTCTGTGAGTTTTTATTTTATATATTTAGGCTCTCCAGTCTTAAGTGCAGAAATATTTACAGTTGTTATATCTTGATAGATTGACCTTTTGATCATTTTATGATGACCTTTTTTTGGTCTTTTTTTGGGGGGGGAATTTTTATTTTAAAGTCTATTTTGTCTGATTTAAGTATGGCTTCCCTGTTTGGGGGAGGTGGTTTTTTCTTTTGGTTTGGTTTGGTTTGGTTTGGTTTGGCTTTGGTTTGGGGGGATTTTTTTTGTTGTTGTTATAATTTATCTGAAGTGTCTTTTTCCTTTACTTTACTCTGAGTCTCTGTGTGTCTTTCAGTTTAAAGTGAATCTCTTGTAGTCAGCATGTCATTGGATCTCTCTCTATTTTTTAATCCATGCAGCCATTTTATGTTTTTTGATTGGACAATTTAGTCTTTACATTTAAAGTAGTTATTAATAAATAAGGACTTACTATGCCATTTTATTGTTTTCTCATTTTTCTGTATATCTACTATTCCTTGTTTCTTATCTGCTGTCTTTTTTGCGTTTTGGTGTATTGTGATATCAGCATGCTTTGACTTCTTTATCATGTTCTTTGTGTAATTTCTATAGGTTCTTCCCTTGTGGTTACTATGAGGCTTACATAAAACACATTAAAACTATAATACCCTATTTTTTAAAAAAAAGATTTTATTTATTTATTTGTCAGAGAGAGAGAGCACACAAGCAAGGGGAGTGGCAGGCAGAGGGAGAAGCAGGCTCCCCACCCAGCAAGGAGTCCAGTGTGGGACTCAATCCTAGGATCATGATCTGAGCCAAGGGGAGATGCTTAACAAACTTAGCCACTGAGTTGTCTCTTTAACACCCTATTTTAAGCTAATAACAATTTCAATAGAGTTTCTAAGCTTCACACTTTACTTCTCAGCCCCTCAAATTTTAGGTTTCTGATAAGTTCCATATTTTTTATATTGTGGAACTAGCAGCAGATTATTGTCATTTTAGCTATTTTATTGTTTGTTTTTTCACTTTTAAACTAAAGTTGTAAGTGAATTGTGCAGCACCATTACCATATTACAGAATCCAACTTTGACTGTATATTCAGCATTACCAGTGACTTTTACACTGCCTTCTTATGTTCTTAGGATTCTTTTATATCCATTCAAAGAATTCCCTTTAACATTTTTTATAAAGTAAGCCCAGTATATGATGTTTCGTCTCAGCTTTGGTTTGTTTGAGAAAGTTTTTATCCCTCCTTCATTTCTAAAGAATAGCTCACTAGTTATAGTGTTCTTCATTTACTTTTTTTTTTGTCTTTTAATATTTTTAATGTATCATCTCATTCTCTTCTGACCAGAAAAGTTCCCATTGAGAAATGGTTTTATGGAAGTTCTCGTGTATGTAAATTCTCTCTTCTCTTGGTGCTTTCAAAATCCTTTCTTTGTCTTTGATATTAGGCAACTTAGTTATAATGTGTCTTGGTGTAGCCCTCTTTGGAGTCCTCTGGGCTTCTTGGAGCTGGATGTCCATTTCTCTCCTAAGGTTTGGGAAGTTTTCAGCCATTACTGCTTAATATACCTTCTGTTCCTTTCTCTCTCTTCTTCTTTTGGAATTCACATAATGAGAATAATCTTTCTTTTTATTGTATCCCACAGTTCCCATGGGCTTTCTTCACTCTTTTTCAGATTTTTATTTTTACTCTTCTGAATGGATAATTCAAAAGTCCTATGGACTGATTTTTTTTCTTCTGCATATTTAAGCCTGTTTTTAAAGGTTTTTACTGAATTCTTTGGTTCAGTTATTGAATTTCTCAGTTCAAGGATTTCAATGGGCTTTTCAAATTGTATCCCTTTCTTTGTTGACTCCTCATTTAATTCAGATATTATTTTAAAATTTTTGTTTAGTTGTCTTTCTTTGTGTTCCTGTAGTTTAATAAATGCTTTCAGGTAAATATTCTGGATTCTTTGTCTGACAGTTCACAGATCTCTATATCTTTAGTATCAGCTGTTAAATCTTTATTAATTTCCTTTGGTGGTATCATATTTACCAGGTTTTCTGTGATCCTTGATTTCTTACATTGTTATCTGCATTTGAATAACTGAGCTCCTATTATAGATTTTGAAGGTTCACTTTGGCAGAAAAAGTTCTTCACCAGACAGCTCAGTTTAGGTTTATGAATGTGTCTGGACACATAATGTCTTTGGACAGTTAGGTCCTGCTCTTAGGGTCTATTTTTAGGTAAGGCAACTATTTGAGCTCTGATGGTGGGGATGGCAGGTATTCCACCAGCTGAGAACAGCTGGTAGGACTGCTGCCTTCGTTCCCTGCCCAAGTGAGGCTGTAGGATGGACTTCATGGTTTCTGATTCTCTGGAATGGCTTACTAGATATTTGAGGCTAGATACTATATTCAGGGATGGCTATGAATTAACTTCCCTGACCTGGTAGGTCAGTAAGACAAAACCCCAGACCTGCATGACTGGTTACTCTGGGACAAAAATCAGGCAGGAAGGTATACTAAATACCCTGGTCAGATGATAACACCATTTTTTTCTTTGTAGATAGGGAAAGCTATAGGCTGTGCTCTGTTCCAATGTCATTATGAGCAGGGCCATTGGAGTGCTACACAGCTTCACATGTGGTCTGGCAAGGTTCCTTGATTAGGTAATCTAAGGCTGTATTTAGCAGTAAGTGGAACTATGAATTCATTTTTTCACCTTGATACAGCACGATACTCTTGGTTTGTGGTCTTGACTCAAGCTAAACTCTGTTCCAAATTTCTTGGCTGAAGAGTGTCACAGGTTTTTGCTTTGGGATAATGAGTTCTGCCCACATGCTTCTCTGCTCAATAGTTGCTGGGTTATGCAGCATCCAAGAACACCAGCCCTTACTATCATAGAGGGCTGGGGACCATACTCCATAATGGGGTGGGGGGTATGAATCAGACTCCTGCCTGTGTGGGATTGGGAGGTCCCATTTCAGGCAACTACCAAATTTTTCTTAACAGGTTTTCTGGTCAGTAAGGAGTCAGGAATTGCAGTGGGTGGAGTTAAGAGTCAGATATTCTGCTGGTCATGGACAGAATAGGCTCCAGGGTGGGCAAAACTCTTCATTTGAGGACCCAGATTGGATAGACATGCACCCCACCAAGTCCCTCGGTCAGACAGTAACCCCCAAATAGTTCTGCAGGTGAGCAAAACCACTGGTTGGCACTACTACCAGGGCTCTGTGGGTAGGAATTAATTCTGCCAAGATCTGAGTGCTGGTTGCTGGAAACTCCCCCACCTTCTTTATCATAGTCAGTGTTTGAACCTTGCATATTCCTCTGTGATTCCCATGGAGGCATACCAGGGTAGGGACTCTCACAGAGCAGTCCACAAAATCGGGCACATGGATGTCACCCCTGGGCTCTGTTTTTTCACTGGAAGAACAGTAGGCTTAAAGGGATACATCTCTGTGATGTCCTTCACTGGTCTTGGTAGGGAGCAACATGGTCAGTGGGTAGCTAGCTATTCCTCTTACCCTTCTAATGCAGTTTGTCTTGTCTCTGTGGTGCAGGGGAAAGTGCTTCAGTCTCACCCTTCTGTTCTAGGATTCTCTCAGTCCTGTCTTGTCCATGAATATTTAGCTGTTCTTTTCTTGTGAGGAAGAGCAAAGTCAGGAATGACCTTTGCTGCATCTTGGTGACATCACTTCTCCAACATGGACTTTTTTCAAAAAGCAAAAATGAACTTTTTAAGAGAAATGTCATAGTTTGGAACAATTTTTCATGCTATTACATGACTAAAATATATAGCAAATTCTATTGGAATTTATACATACAAAACGACTATACAAGTTAAGTAGAGCAGATGTGAGACTTTATTTCAACATTGCTATTCACACAATTCAACTTTATTCAAACAGAAGCAACTACTATCCATTATTTCTTTGAAATAAAAAATATTTATGTTGGGCTTACTCATGATTTTAAATTTATTAATGTGTTCTCTGATGATTAAGTCACCACCCTTCCTTGCAAAAGGACATTATTAAGTCATCACAAAGTATCTTAGTTTTTCAGTACCTTTGGAGAGTTAAATATTTTATTCACTCATTCAAATACAAGAACTGTCTGTATCTCTTTTTATTGAATACTAATGTGTTATGTTGTTCAAACTTGTTATTGTGCAAACACTTAAGCAGTTGTAAAAGCCATTCAAATGATATTTGACTAGGTTCTCAATGTCTTAGGCTACCCCCAAGTTCCTCACTCAATATGGCATATGACACAGGTAGATGAAAGGTGCTGTTGTGACTGTCATAAGCTACAGGATATAATGTTTTCTGGTTAAGATACTGAAAAATATTTTATTACTTTCAGGTTTTGAAATATAATTGTTCCCAAGATATTTCTTGAAATCACAGCATTTAATATTAATGAAACAGTTAGAAGAGCTAATATAAAGAATTATGTTATTATTTATCATGATGGTGGTTGGATAATAAATATTTTGGCCATGATGAGACTGACATCATGATAAAGGGCTAGAATAAGAAAACCACATTGTATTATGTGATTCTGAGAAGGTATTTGTTGAATATACTGCATTTATTCTTCTAAAATGTGCTAGAGAGATATTGGCATGGAGAATTTTTAGTTAATTTGAGACATCTGATCTTGAAATTTGACTACAAAATAACTAGAAATATTGAGTTGTAACTAACTTTTAAGCTCATATACTAAGGGTAATTTCTTCCTGTAAGGTTAGCAGGTATTTAGAAATTTAACCTGTTTGAGATAATTTCATTTAAGTGGAAATATTGTCTCCTGCATGACTAGATGTAGGTAAATTGTCAAGTAGGGCATTGGTACCTGCCCTCCTCTATCTCTTTAGGTAGATAGATAGATGATAGATGGATGGATATAGATAGATAGATAGATACAGATTATATCTATCTATATAGATAGATAGATGATAGATAGATAGATAGATAGATAGATAGATAGATGATAGGTAGATACATAGATATCCCTGTTCTTGAGCAGTTGAAAAAGTATAATCATTAAAACCTAAGTATTTCTTTTTTATTGTCCTGCTATCCTCAACTATCAAAATCATTGTAATAATCCACTAAAATACACGTGTATTTTAGCAGAGAAAAGCTTTCTTTTAAGAATTCTATATTCAGGGGGAGGAGAAAAGATGGTGGAGAAGTAGCAGACTGAGACTACATCAGGTAGCAGGAGATCAGCTAGATAGCTTATCAAAGCATTGCAAACACCTACAAATCCAACGGAAGATTGAAGAGAAGAACAGCAACTCTAGAAACAGAAAATCGACCACTTTCTGAAACATAGGACTGGTGAAAGGCAGGACTGGTGGAGAAGTGAATCCAAAGCTACAGGAAGACCATGGCAGGAGGGGCCGGTTCCTGGCAAGCAGCGGAACAATGGAACACAAAATCAGGACTTTTAAAAGTCTGCTCCACTGAGGGACATTGCTCAAAAGGCTAAACCAGGGTGAAGCCCACGCGGGGTCAGCATGGTCCCAGGTCCCGCAGGGTCACAGAAGGATCGGGGGTGTCTGAGTGTCGCAGAGCTCGCAGGTATTAGAGCAGGGAAGATGGCTACAGACAAAGAGCTGGGAGTGAGCTCTCAGCTCAGGGTTACCTTGAACTGGCCGCAGGCTGGTGAGCTCAGAGCGCAGCCGGAGGTCAGTGAGATGGGAGTGATTGAGCGTTTTTCTCTGAGGGCTCACTGAGGAGTGGGGTCCTAAGCTCTCATCTCCTCCAGGCTGGAGATTCTGAGGTCGCCATTTTCATTCCTGTCCTCCGGAACTCTATGGAAAGCGTTTAGGGAACAAAAGCTGCCGAAAACGAACCCAAGGGGATTACTTAGCCTCGCCCCTGGTAAGGGGGCTGTAATTCTGCCTGGGGCAAAGACACTTGAGAATCACTACAACAAGCTCCCCCAGAAGATCAACAAGAAATCCAGCCAAGACCAAGTTCACTTCCCAAGGAGAGCAGCGGAATTCCAGAGGATGAGAAAGCAAAGCACGGAACTCATGGCTTTCTCTCCATGATTCCTTAGTCTTGCAGTTAATTTAATTTTTTTTTAATTTTATTTTTTTCTTCTTCTGCTAAATTTTTTTTAACTTTTACCCTCTTCATTTTTAACTAGTTTATCTTAACGATACATTTCATAAAAAAATAATAATAATAATCTTTTTTTGAACCTTCATTATTATAGTCATATGTTATCCTTCACTGTATTTAACTTTATCTTTTTTATACACATAGTGTTTTTTCTTCTAAAAAATTTAGGATACAACTTCTTCTAAGAGATCAAAATATACCCTAAATCAAGCTCTGGGCTTGTTCTAGTCTCCAGCCTGAGCAAATTCTCTCCATTTTCTTTTTCTTATTGTCCCAACCAACTTACTTTATCAACTCCTTTTTTAAAATTAAAAAAATTCTTTTTCATCTTTATATATATATATAAAGATATATATATATATATATTCCATCCCTTTATTATGTTTACAATTATATACTTTCTCATTCTTTAAAATGTTGGGAGGTAGTTTCTTCAAGAGACCAAAATACTCCCAAAAATAAGTGGGTGACCCTGTTTTAGCCAACAGTCTAATACACACACACACACACACACACACACACACACACACATATATATATATATAAATATATATATATTCTTTTTTATATTTTTTTCTTTATTTGTTTTCTTTTTTTATATTTTTTTCCTGAACTTCTTTTTATCCCCTTTCTCCCCCCCCCTCCACGATATGGGGTCTCTTCTGATTTGGTTAAACAACACATTTTCCTGGGGTCTTTGCCACCCTTTTAGTATTTCATTTGCTCCTTTATATACTCTTACCTGGACAAAATGACAAGGCAGAAAAACATACCACAAAAAAAAAAAAAAAAGAGAGAGCGAGAGAGAACAAGAGGCAGTACCGAAGTCTAGGGACCTAATTAATACAGACATTGGTAATATGTCAGATCTAGAGTTCAGAATGACAATTCTCAAGGTTCTAGCTGGGCTTGAAAAAGGCATGGAAGATATTAGAGAAACCCTCTCTGGAGAGATAAAAGCCATTTCTAGAGAAATAAAATATCTAAAATCTAACCAAGTTGAAATTTAAAATGCTATTACTGAGGTGCAGTAAAAAAATGGAGGCTCTTACTGCCAGGATGAATGAGGCAGAAGAAAGAATTAGTGATATAGAAGACCAAATGACAGAGAAAAAAGAAGCTGAGCAAAAGAGGGACAAACAGCTACTGGATGATGAGGGGAGAATTTGAGAGGTAAGTGACACCATAAGATGAAACAACATTAGAATAATTGGGATTCCAGAAGAAGAAGAGAGAGAGAGGTGAGCAGAAGGTATATTGGAGAGAATTATTGTAGAGAATTTCCCTAATATGGCAAAGGGAGCAAGCATCAAAATCTAAGAGGTGCAGAGAACCCCCCTCAAAATAATAAGAACAGGTCCATACCCCGTCACCTAATAGTAAAATTTACAAGTCTTACCAACAAAGAGAAAATCCTGAAAGCAGCCCAGGAAAAGAATCTGTAACATACAATGGTAAAAATATTAGATTGGCAGCAGACTTATCCACAGAGACCTGGCAGGCCAGAAAGAACTGGCATGATATATTCAGAGCACTAAACGAGAAAAACATGCAGCCAAGAATACTATATCCAGCTAGGCTATCATTGAAAATAGAAGAGATAAAAGGCTTCCAGGACAAACAAAAACTGAAAGAATTTGCAAACACCAAACCGGCTCTACAGGAAATATTGAAAGGGGTCCTCTAAGCAAAGAGAGACCCTAAAAGTAGTAGATCAGAAAGAAACAGAGGCAATATACAGTAACAGTCACCTTACAGGCAATACAACGGCACTAAATTCATATCTCTCAATAGTTACCCTGAATGTTAATGGGCTAAATGCCCCAATCAAAAGACACAGGGTATCAGAATGGATAAAAAAACAAAAGCCATCTATATGCTGCCTAAAAGAAACTCATTTTAGAACCGAAGACACCTCTAGATTTAAAGTGAGGGGGTGGAAAAGAATTTACCATGCTAATGGACATCAGAAGAAAGCTGGGGTGGCAATCCTTATATCAGAGCAATTAGACTTTAAGCCAAAGACTATAATAAGAGATGAGGAAGGACACTATATCATACTCAAAGGGTCTGTCCAACAAGAAGACCTAACAATTTTAAATATCTATTCCCCTAACATGTGAGCAGCCAACTATATAAACCAATTAATAACAAAATCAAAGAAATACATTGACAATAATACAATAATAGTAGGGGACTTTAACACTCCCCTCACTGAAATGGACAGATCATCTAAGCAAAAGGTCAACAAAAAAATAAAGGCCTTAAATGACACACTGGACCAGATGGACATTACAGATATATTCAGAACATTCCACCCCAAAATAACAGAATACACATTCTTCTCTGGTGCACATGGAACATTCTCCAGAATAGACTACATCCTGGGTCACAAATCAGGTCTCCACCAGTATCAAAAGATTGGGATCATTCCCTGCATATTTTCAGACCACAATGCTCTGGAACTAGAACTCAATTACAAGAGGAAATTTGGAAAAAGCCCAAATACATGGAGACTAAACAGCATCCTTCTAAACAATGAATGGGTCAACCAGGAAATTAAAGATGATTTGAAAAAAATCATGGAAAAAAATGATAATGAAAACACAACAGGTCAAAATCTGTAGGACACATCAAAGGCAATCCTGAGAGGAAAATATATAGCAGTACAAGCGTTTCTCAAGAAACAAGAAAGATCTCAAATACACAACCTAACCCTATACCTAAAGGAGCTGGAGAAAGAACAACAAAGAAACCCTAAACCCAGCAAGAGAAGAGAAATCATAAAGATCAGAGCAGAAATCAATGATAGAAACAAAGAAAACAATAGAACAAATCAAAAAAACTAGGAGCTGGTTCTTTGAAAGAATTAATAAGATTGATAAACCCCTGGCCAGACTTATCAAAAAGAAAAGAGAAAAGACCCAAATAAATAAAATCATGAATGAAAGAGAAGAGATCACAACCAACACCAAAGAAATACAAACAATTATAAGAACATACTATGAACAACTCTATGCCAACAAATTTGACATTCTGGAAGAAATGGATGCATTCTTAGAGACATATAAACTACCACAACTGAACCAGGAAGAAATAGAAAGCCTGAACAGACCCATAACCAGTAAGGAGATTGAAAGAGTCATCAAAAATCTCCAAACAAAAGCCCAGAGTCAGACGGCTTCCCGGGGGAATTCTACCAAACATTTAAAGAAGAACTAATTCCTATTTTCCTGAAACTGTTCCAAAAAATAGAAATGGAAGGAAAACTTCCAAACTCATTTTATGAGGCCAGCATCACCTTGATCCTCAAACCAGACAAGGATCCCATCAAAAAAGAGGATTACAGACCAATATCCTTGATGAACACAGATGCGAAAATTCTCACCAAAATACTAGCCAATAGGATCCAACAGTACATTAAAAGGATTATTCACCATGACTGAGTGGGATTTATTCAGAGATGCAAGGTTGGTTCAACATCTGCAAATCAATCAATGTGATACAACACATTAATAAAAGAAAAAACAAGAACCAAATATACACTCAATAGATGCTGAAAAGCATTTGACAAAGTACAGCATCCCTCCCTGATCAAAACTCTTCAAAGTGTAGGGTTAGAGGGCACATACTTCAATATCATCAAAGCCTTCTATGAAAAACCTACTGCAAATATCATTCTCAATGGAGAAAAACTGAGAGCTTTTCTGCTAAGGTCAGGAACATGGCAGGGATGTCCATTATCACCAGTGCTATTCAACATAGTACTAGAAGTCGTACCCTAAGCAATCAGACAACAAAAAGAAATTAAAGGCATCCAAATCGGCAAAGAAGAAGTCAAACTAACACTCTTTGCAGATGATATGATACTATATGTGGAAAACCCAAAAGACTCCACCCCAGAACTGCTAGAACTTGTACAGGAATTTAGTAAAGTGTCAGGATATAAAATCAATGCACATAAATCAGTTGCATTTCTCTACACCAACAAGAAGACAGAAGAAAGAGAAATTAAGGAGTCAATCTCATTTACAATTGCACCCACAACTGTAAGATACTTAGGAATAAACCTAACAAAAGTGGCTAAGAATCTATACTCAGAAAATTATAAAGGACTCATAAAAGAAATTGAGGAAGACACAAAGAAATGGAAAAATGTTCCATGCTCCTGGATTGGAAGAACAAATATTGTGAAAATGTCTATGCTACCTAACGCAATCTACACATTTAATACAATCCCTATCAAAATCCCACCCATTTTTTTCAAATAAATGATAAAAATAATCCTAAAATTTATATAAAACCAGAAAAGACCTCAAATTGCCAAAGGAGTATTGAAGAAGAAAGCCAAAGTTGGTAGCATCACAATTCCAGACTTCAAGCTCTATTACAAAGCTGTCACCATCAAGACAATATGGTACTGGCACAAAAACAGACACATAGATCAGTGGAACAGAATAGAGAGCCCAGAAATAGACCCTCAACTCTATGGTCAACTAATCTTCGACAAAGCAGGAAAGAATGTCCAATGGAAAAAAGAAAGCCTCTTTAATAAATGGTGTTGGGAAAATTGGACAGCCACATGCAGAAAAGTGAAACTGGATCATTTCCTTATCCCACACACAAAAATAGCTCAAAATGGATGAAGGACCTCAATGTGAGAAAGGAATCCATCAAAATCCTTGAGGAGAACACAGGCAGTAACCTCTTCATCCTCAGCTACAGTAACTTCTTCCTGGGAACATCACCAAAGGCAAAGGAAGCAAGGGCAAAAATGAACTATTGGGATTTCATCAAGATTAAAAGCTTTTGCACAGCAACGGAAACAGTTAAAACCAAAAGACAACTGACAGAATGGAAGAAGATATCTGCAAATAACATATCAGATAAAGGGCCAGTGTCCAAACCCTATAAAAAATTAGCAAACTCAACATCCAAAAAACAAATAATCCAATTAAGAAATGGGCAGAAGACATAAACAGACATTTCTGCAAAGAAGACATCCAGTTGGCCAACAGACAGATGAAAAAGTGCTTGACATCACTCGACATCAGGGAAATACAAATCAAAACCACAATGAGATATCACCTCACACCAGTCAGAATGGCTAAAATTAACAAGTCAGGAAATAACAGATGCTGGCAAGGATGCAGAGAAAGGGGAACCCTCCTGCACTGTTGGCGGGAATGCAAGCTGGTGCAACCACTCTGGAAAACGGCATGGAGGTTCCTCAAAAAGTTAAAAATAGAGCTACCCTCTGACCCAGCAATTTCACTACTTGGTATTTACCCTAAAGATACAAACGTAGTGATCCGAAGGGGCACGTGCACGTGAATGTTTATAGCAGCAATGTCTACAATAGCTAAACTATGGAAAGAACCTAGATGTCCATCAACAGATGAGTGGATCAAGAAGATGTGGTATATATACACAATGGAATACTATGCAGCCATCAAAAGAAATGAAATCTTGCCATTTGCGATGATGTGGATGGAACTAGAGGGTATCATGCTTAGTGAAATAAGTCAATTAGAGAAAGACAACTATCATATGATCTCCCTGATATGAGGAATTGGAGATGCAATGTGGGGGGTTAGGGGGGTAGGAAAAGAATAAATGAAACAAGATGGAATCGTGAGGGAGACAAACCGCAAGTGACTCTTAATCTCACAAAACAAACTGAGGGTTGCTGGGGGGAGGGGGGTTGAGAGAAAGGGGTGGGGTTATGGACATTGGGGAGGGTATGTGCTATGGTGAGTGCTATGAAGTGTGTAAACCTGGTGATTCACAGACCTGTACCCCTGGGGATAAAAATACATAATATGTTTATAAAAAAAATTTTTTTAAATAAAATTTAAAAAAAGATTAAAATTCTATATTCAAAATAAAGGAAAATATTTTTAATCAATGTATTTTATTTAAAAAATAGAAATTGCTTCAAATATCAATCAACTAATCATTAACTACCTTTACCTAGAATATGTTTCAGCAGAGTAAAACAAGAAAAGATATTCAAGGAAATTTCTTATTACTTTTTCTCTTCATCTGATTCTTCTGCAAACAAATATGGCATCAGCAAAAGATAGACTTCTACCAAAGGTGATATGTAAAAATCTTCATTTATGTCTTCTTTTGATGTTAATATAAATCACATTATGGTTTATGATTAGGATGGAGTATATTGTAGTATACAATTAAAATATGACATATTATGACATACAATTAGTGTAGCATTCGCTACATTATAAGCAATGTACACTTTTCCTTTTAATGTAACCAGTTCTGGAAAAACATGATATTTTGTTTGAAAATTTTTTAGAAAAAAGTAAAACTTTATAGCTATTTCATATGTATATGTGTATGTTGAGTTCTTTGTTTCTCTGTCTTTACAACCAATTGAGAACAGCTTTTTACCTGAAAATGTTCTGTTTAAGTGGTTACTATCTTTGTATTACTGAATTATTTTTATATACTAATAGACAGTAAATATAGATAGCTTTGAAAAAAAAGTAGGGCAATAATTATGTTGTTTCCAGAAATAAGTCATTATTTTTTACTGCATAGTTCTTAATAAAAGTTCTTTTGTTGTCAAAGTTGGTTCCTGCTTTGACATTTTCTCATAATATACATTATCTGAACAACACATATTTATGTTTTACAATAAAAATATCTAGTGATTCTAAAGACCTATTACTAATTTTGCAGTTTGTAGGATTTGAATCATTTTATTTTAAACATGTCAGGCAATAATTTTTTTTTTATTTCCTTTCAGCGTAACAGTATTCATTGTTTTTGCACCACACCCAGTGCTCCATGCAATCCATGCCCTCTCTAATATCCACCACCTGGTTCCCCCAACCTCCCACCCCCTGCCCCTTCAAAACCCTCAGATTGTTTTTCAGAGCCCATAGTCTCTCATGGTTCACCTCCCCTTCCAATTTTTCTCAACTCCCTTCTCTCCATCTTCCCTTGTCCTCCATGCTATTTTTTATGCTCCACAAATAAGTGAAACCATATGATAATTGACTCTCTCTGCTTGACTTATTTCACTCAGCATAATCTCTTCCAGTCCCGTCCATGTTGCTACAAAAGTTGGGTATTCATCCTTTCTGATGGAGGCATAACAGCACATTAAAAAGATTATCCACCATGACCAGGTGGTATTCATCCCTGAGCTACAAGGATGGTTCAACATTCGCAAATCAATCAATGTGATAGAACAAACTAATAAGAGAACCACATGGTCCTCTCAATTGATGCAGAAAAAGCATTTGACAAAATCCAGCATCATTTCCTGATTAAAACGCTTCAAAGTATAGGGATAGAGGGAACATTCCTGAACTTCATAAAATCTATCTATGAAAGACCCACAGCAAATATCATCCTCAATGGGAAAAACCTTGCAGCCTTCCCATTGAGATCAGGAACACGACAAGGATGACCACTCTCACCACTCTTGTTCAACATAATATTAGAAATCCTAGCAACAGCAATCAGATAACAAAGAGAAATAAAAGGTATCCAAATTAGCAATGAAGAAGTCAAACTCTCTCTCTTTGCAGATGACATGATTCTTTATATGGAAAACCCAAAAGACTCCACCCCAAACTACTAGAATTCATACAGCAATTCAGCAACATGGAAGGATACAAAGTCAATGTACAGAAAGTGGCTCTCTTATACACTAACAATGAAAATACAGAAAGGGAAATTAGAGAATTGATTCCATTTACTATAGCACCAAGAACCATAAGATACCTGGGAATAAACCTAACCAAAGAGGTAAAGGAACTGTTGAGGAACTTCAGAACTACAGAACTACAGAACACTCATGAAAGAAATTGAAGAAGATACAAAAAGATGTCCATGCTCTTGGATCGGAAGAATAAAAATTGTTAAAATGTCTCTGCTGCCTAGAGTAATCTATACTTTTAATGCCATTCCGATCAAAATTCTACCGGTATTTTTCAAAGAGCTGGAGCAAATAATCCAAAAATTTGTATGGAATCGGAAGAGACCCCGAGTTGCTAAGGAAATGTTGAAAAACAAAAATACAACTGGGGCCATCACATTACCTGATTTCAAGCTTTATTACAAAGCTGTGATCACCAAGACAGCATGGTATTGGCATAAAAACAGACACATAGACCAGTGGACCCTCAACTCTATGGTCAAATAATCTTTGACAAAACAGGAAAAAATATACATTGGAAAAAAGTCTCTTCAATAAATGGTGCTGGGAAAACTGGACAGCTATATGTAGAAGAATGAAACTCGACCATTCCTTTACACCGTTCACAAAGATAAACTCAAAATAGATAAAAGACCTCAACGTGAGACAGGAATCCATCAGAATCCTAGAGGAGAACATAGGCAGTAACCTCTTCGATATCAGCCACAGCAACTTCTTTCAAGATATGTCTCCAAAGGCAAAAGAAACAAAAGCAAAGATGAACTTTTGGGACTTCATCAAGATCAAAAGCTTCTGCACAGCAAAGGAAACAGTCAACAAAACAAAGAGGCAACCCTCGGAATGGGAGAAGATATTTGCAAATGAAAGTACAGACAAAAGGTTGATATCCAGGATCTATAAAGAACTCCTCAAACTCAAACTCAACACACACAAAACAAAGAATCATATTAAAAAATGGGCAGAAGATATGAACAGACACTTCTCCAATGAAGACATACAAATGACTATCAGACACATGAAAAAATGTTCATCACTAGCCATCAGGGAGATTCAAATTAAAACCACATTAAGACACCACCTTACACCAGTTAGAATGGCCAAAATTAGCAAAATTAGAATGGCCAAAATTAACAGGAAACAACATGTGTTGAAGAGGATGTGGAGAGAGGGGAACCCTCTTACACTGTTGGTGGGAATGTAAGTTGGTGCAGCTACTTTGGAAAGCAGTGTGGAAATTCCTCAAGAAATTAAAAATGGAGCTTCCCAATGACCCTGAAATTGCACTACTGGGTATTTACCCCAAAGATACAGATGTAGTGAAAAGAAGGGCCCTCTGTACCCCAATGTTTATAGCAGCAATGGCCACAGTCGCCAAACTGTGGAAAGAACCAAGATGCCCTTCAACGGACGGATGGATAAGGAAGATGTGGTTCATATACACAAGGCAATAAATATTTTAGCAATTGAAACATGTTCAGCAATTCACAGCCCCAGTTCACAGTTACATTTCAAGAAACCTCACTAATGCACTTTATACTGTTTTTTTCATTGGTCCAATGCTAAATAGTGTTGAGCTTAATTGACAACACCTTCCATTGATTTACTTATTTTTGTCATACTCATGGTTGCAGAAGCAGGCTCAACTTCTTTCTGGCTTTTTGTAAGGCATTAGAAAACATTTTTTGTTGTCCTTTTTTGACCAACTTTAAATCTTATGTTTTTTAATATTTTCCACTTTTAATTTGAACTTAGAGAATTCTAGAACTCAATTCTATTCCTCATTTTTAAAAGCCTCTTTCACCTTTCCTTAACTGATTTGTACTGTGCCTAAATATATTTGTTAATTCCTTTTTGTGTGCTTTTTCATTGAATCACTTATTTGTCTGTTTTCCCAGGTTTTGAAATGATGATTTTTTTTTCCCAAAGGAAGAAGAAAACTGTATTTTTGTAAAGTGGAATGAAACTCACTCCATTTTTAATGAAAAAATTGATACATAGATTCTTTCTCCTATATTAAGATTTTTGAACTGGGAAAGTTATGTTTCTAATATTGCCCTCTGTTTGAAGACATACTGAAATTTTTGCATATAGACTAACATCACAACTTTTTTTCTCCCATTTCTCCCACAGTTCAGTCACCAGTAAGAGTAATAATAGATGAGTTAGAAAGCTAATTTACCACACTTGATAATGTTAGACAGGTAAGAGACTGTCAGTTAAAAGAGAATTTTTTTTTTTTAAGGAATTTTTTTTGCAAAAGGAAAGACTATGAAGTGAGTTTCCTCTTTTTCTCCTTACTAATGCTTTCCAACTGTTATGTGGCTTTTGGTAGGTAATGATGAATTTTATTTTTCCTGGTTAATTTCTTAAAAAAAAAAAAAAGATTTTATTTATTTATTTGACAGACAAAGATCACATGTAGGCAGAGAGGCAGGCAGAGAGAGAGGAGGAAGCAGGCTCCCTGCTGAGCAGACAGCCCCATGTGGGGCTAGATCCTTGGGACCCTGGGATCATGACCTGAGCTTAAGGCAGAGGCTTTAACTCACTGAGCCACCCAGGCACCCCTTTCCTTGTTAATTTCAAGGAATTTTCTTATCCCTGCACTTCTGTAGGTGTTCTGACCTGGCAATATTGACCATCCACATACAAGACACCTCTCAGAGATGCATGCAGTTTAGTCTTTTCTTCTCTTTTAGTACTAAGATTTGTTCAAGAAATTCTGTTTTAAAGCTGGTTTCTTATATAATGAAATTGCAGAAAATTACTGTCTTCAAGAAATAACATTTTCTTAAACTGAGCACAAAAACATTTTTGCACACATCTTTGCTGTTTTTATGCAGTTTTCTCAAGGGGAACTAATGTTGATGACTTTCAGTGCTTTAGTATCTGACTGCTTCTGTAGCTTTGGGAGTTGTGGCTTTTCTTAGTTTTTATTTTATTGTATTTTTATCCAAGTTGTTGCATCTACTTTCTACAAGTTAAACCTGATTTTTTTTCCCATTTGGTTTGTGAGGCTGCATATGTAGCATGTTCTTTGGTATGGGGGTTGGAGAAATGCTTTGCAAGCCATTGGTTCACCCTGTATGACAATTTTTCCCTTTCTAATCTGCTAATCAATATTTATTCATTAGTGCAGACTAGCTAATATGGATCATTTCTGAAAAGAATGTAGAAGTTTGTCTATTTCCTTAAAGAAATTCACAATTAAAATGGCCACCTCTTTCTCTTTCCTTACTGATAAAATTCCTTGCAATCTTTTAGACCCCATTAAAATATTGGCACCTCTGGGAGACTTCCTTTAGCCTACAATACTGAGTTTATATTCATAATAATAGCCCATAACTTTTCAAGTTGTTGTTATGCACTACGGGCTCCATTCCTTGCCAAGTACTTTACTCACATTTTAGTAAGATGTCCATTGTAACCTTCTATGCTTAGGTCTTTATTGTCCCCATTTTGCAAATCGTATTATCCCCATATGATACTAGGTATTAAAGTAGTTAGTTTACCAAGTTCACATAGCTGTAATGATAGACAAAAGATTCAAATTCAAATCTGCCAGAGTCTAGAGCTGTGCTCTTAACTCCCTATTTTGGGATCTGTGAAATAGTAGCTCAAACTTGGAAGAATGCTTGTTTGATGTCATTATTGACCAAAATATATTATTCACTTAATATCTGGTAAAACTTATGTCATAGAACAAAAATATTGTCTAATCTGATGGCAAAATACTGTTTGCAGATTATCTGGAGAGAAACTGAGCGTCTTTGTTTTGTACCTGCTCTGACACTATCCTGTGGCCTGGTATGAGAATTTTGAGGTGGAAACTGTCTCTTGGTTTATATGTTGAGAATTTACATGTTGGTGCTTCTATTGCTGCTGTGGTTTTAGAATGTTTTTTTCTGAAACCAGTGAGACTTGGGTCTAAATTCTACCTGTATTACTCATTGCTTATTTTTGATTATGACTAAGACATCTAAACTCTCCCAAATTCAATTTTCTCATCACTATAATGGGGCTAATAACTTATAAGTAGTGTTGCTTTTTAATAATATTTTTAATTTTGGAAATTTTTAAATATATATAAAACTAAAGAGAAAGATCTAATATATGTCCATCTGCCCCCTTATCCAGTTTAAACAATGATCAACCTATTGTCAGTTTTGTTTCTTTACATCCTCAGAATTAGTATTAAATAATTTTCTCAAAGTTACTTAAAATATGGCCTGGCACATAGGTGCAAAATTCAAATCACATTAATTTTATTTTCAGGAATGAACATTGAGTATTAATTGATGACCCATTTTTCAAGCCCATTTTCTATTGCTAGTAAAAAAAAAAAATAGTTTGGAAAATTGAAGTGAAAGGGAATAGAAAGTAAATGTTTCTATGAGTGTCCCATGTCTCTCCTTAATACATGTCTCTAATCTTTGTCCTCGGTTTCTCTGTCATCACATATTTGTCTATTGCCTTCCTCTTTTGTCATTCCTCATGTGGCTCCTAGTTCTTCCTATTAGTCCTTAGGACCTCTCTCTGCCATTGGTTTCAGTTTTTTCTGTACCCCATTGTGTCCTGGACTATAATGTTCTTGCAACGTGTGTGTGTGTGTGTGTGTGTGTTTAAATCATTATAAATTGGGCCCAACTCTACAGCAAAACTATCCAGCCATTTTTCATTTTCTCATCTGCTTTCCTGGCAACCAGTACTGAAAGCCCTACATAAAAAACACTGTCCCTTCTCTTTTCTTAAGCAAAATTTCCCTTTTGTCTCCTAAGTATACTATTCATGTTCATAATACACCAAATGTTCTAAAGAACCAAGCAGACAGAAGAAGGCTGTTTTGCAAGTAGATGCCAGAAACATTTTGCTTGTACATGCATAATGGATGTCCAAAGAGTATGCCAGGAGTTACTGAATCAGAACATGGAATTACTAAAAAGGGAAGAAAAAGTAATTTGACTGCACTTAACCTTCTTTCCTGCATTATTATTTTGCTCTAGTTCATAAAGCTTCGACATACATGGGATATATCCACTCTAAGTATTGAAGACATCTCAAGGCAGTGTCTCAAACAAAAGAATGGTGATTTTCTATTTTTTTTTTTAAATACCATATTCTTGAGTAATGTTGTCCATTTTAACTGTTATACAAGATCACAAATATGAACAAACCCTAAGCAAAAGTTTGCAATAGGCTTTTACTATCAACCTCTAACCACTCTACATCCCCCAGGTTTATTCCACTTGAAACACTACTGAGCATTCATCAGGCCTTGAGTATATTTGAATTATTTATCTCCTTACTCCCAAACCTATCAAAACCTGAAACCAGAATGGGGCTGATACCAGAGCATTAGTTTTGGAGTCAGGTATATCCAATGGCAACACCAAATCCTAATAGTTGCTATTCTTGTGACCCACCCAAGTTACTTATTTAACCCCCACTAACTTATTTCACATCCTTTCTCATTTTATGTTCCTCCTTTATAAATAGGGATAATATAGTGCCTATTTCTCATAAACTTTTGTGAGCATTGCATAAGATATTATATGCAAAGTACCAGATGCTGGGGGTTGGGGGGTGGGGGATAGATTTGATTCTAGCCGAAGTCTTTCTTCTTGTAGACTATAACGTAGATGCCTATAATATGTTTATAGTGTATAGCATACACACTTGTATATATTTATACATGTAGACATATGTGCATATGCATGGATATAGTATGTATACTCTATGTATATAGTATGCACAGGTATGTATGTACATACATATATACACATACATATCTATGAATACACACACATCTTGCTTAAGTTAAAATAAAATTTCCCCTAACAAATGTTGACTGGCCATTATATGAATAATACTTTTTAAATTGTTATTGGAAAAGATCAGTCCTGTTTGCAGTATCCCCAAAAGCACACCTTATAAAGCTTTTTCCAATAAAGGATGCTATCTCTATTGTGTTGTTGTCACACTAAATTTGCATCTTCAAAGTAAAAATGATGTTTTAACAGTGAGTGAGAAAAATTACTACCTTTGGAAGGAAAATCATGGAATGGAGAAAGCTTTTAAAAACAGATGTGTGGGAATATTTCTATTGTATGAGTTTGTTTTTTTTTAAATATTAAGTATATCACCTGTAAAAACTCTCATACATGGGTACTTGTGCTCAGAAAAGGGATTTTAAAATTTTATAAGCTGTTTCAATATCCTTTACATGAAAAGTTTTAATGGATTTTATCACTTTTATTAAACTGGAAAAATATACCTTCTAACTGGTTTGAAAATGCAATAGATAGAAAGGGAGGGGAAATTCACTAACCTATTTTTGATAACAAGCTTTACACTAACTAGTGCATGAGGCTGGAAAGAGAGTTTCATTATTTCATGAGAATAGTCAACATAGCCCCCTCCAACAATGGGCCCATGCATCTCCATAAGGTAACTTTTTTGATTCTTACAGTCATTAAAACCAGATACTGCAAAACAGTGAAATTGGACCAGGGTTTTTCAAAGCTTTATGACAAAGTGTGCATGCAAAATTTTTAAAAAAACTATAAGGCAAATCCAGTCTGATTGCTTTCTCTGGAAATGATGTTATTAGTAATATGTTGTCTAATAAGTTAGTGAGAAAGTGATTTTATATATCATTAATAAATATGATGGTATTTAAGATATTTCTTTGTTCTTCTTTATCCATTATTAATTACTATTTTAATTTAGTTATGATGTTTAATAAATGTTAGTATATTAGTACATTTGTCTATTGCATACATAGGTGAGTATACATAGATGACACATCTGCTCATTTTTATGGTGATTACTTTGAAAACCCAAAAAATGTTTCCAAATAATCTGTTGATAATGATATTACTCATGTCGTTGTCAGGGTTACACCAAGACAGTTTATGAATTCCTTTTCAGGAAAGATAGATTAATGATCAACTGAAGTAGAATCGACTTGTGTTCTTACGAGTCTGTCCTGCCTCTCTCTCTATCCCTTTATATCAGTTTCCTAGTGCTGCCATAACAGGGAACTACAGACAGGGTGGAAAGAAAGAGAAAGAAAGAAAGAAAGAAAGAAGAAAGAAAGAAAGAAAGAAAGAAAGAAAGAAAGAAAGAAAGAAGAAAAGGAGAGAAGAGAAGAGAAAAAGAAAAAAAGAAAGAGGAAAATGAGGAAGAAAGAAATAAATTAATTTACTCTCTGACAATGTTGGAGACCAGAAGTCTGAAATTAAGAGGTCAGGAAGGCGACATTCCCTCTGAAAGGAGGGCTCTAGGGACGTATCCTTCCTTTTCTCTTCTGAGTTTCCAGTGACTCCTGACATTTCTTGGCTTGTTACTGCATCATTTCAATCTCTGCCTGTATAATCACGCAACCTTGTTCACTGTGAGCCTCTGTATCCAAGTCATTAGATCTAGGGCCCACTCTAATCCAGTATGGCCTATTCTTAACTGCATCATCATCTATTTCCAGGTGAGGTCATATTAAGACTTGAACATATCTTATGGGGGGAAATAATTAAACCACTAGACACTCTCTGCCCTGGTCATTCTCTCCCTCCCTGCTTTCCCCCATCATTGCCTTACTTTTATCTAATACCATGGGGGCCACTAAGTTTTCTGAGAGTTCTCTGTATGCAGAGCACCCGAAGTCCATAGGCCAAGTGAGAATGAGACTCCCACCTGGAGCAGGATTTGGCTTCGAGCAGCACATGGAAGGGCTGTGTGGTATGATTCAGGGTCACGGTTTGCTCATTCATCCTCTGAAGTTCTCTTTGCTCTAGAAGAACCTAAGTGACAGCCATTGAATGCCATTTATTTTCTCTTACTTCACTGTGAATGTCCCCAAAAGCTTTCATTTTGCCATTGCACTCAACACAGATGCGAGACGCTTTGAAATCCAAGTCTAAGGGGAACTTGCCATTCTTTCTGGATACCTGCAGAGGGGAATAGGGTTGACTACATCAGCCACAATCACAGATATCTCTTCAATCTGGTATCTTGAAGTTTGTACCATTCATTTCAACCTGTTAAGTGGTAGTCTGAAGACAATTTTACTTTCAGTTTATTAACATTTCCATGTAACCCAATATTTACTGTGCAGTCACAAATGCTGGGTAGGTGGAGATACCACATAGAAATGTGTGCCTTAACTAATAGGTTTTTAATGTAGTGCTCAACGATTCATTAGTTGCATATAACAGCCCGTGCTCATCACAGCATGAATTTTATTTTTCAATTTCTATAGTCCTTGTGCTATATTCTTCAACTTGACCATTTTATCTTCTCTATCATGACTGGGTTCCCAGTATTCATTCTGGCAATACATTGAATTTCTCTCCTTCACGGTCACTATGCATTCCCCTTTATCAAACAGTAGTCTCCCCCATGGTTCCCCCCACTTTTGGTCTTATCTCTGTCATTCATCCCTTTGCATTATATGGAATCTATCTAGCTTGTAGCATTGTCAGTTTATCTCATTACTTCTTTTTTCTTCCACTGATGTTCAGTCATTCCATGTTTTATGCTTTGTTTCAACTGAGCATTTCAGTAATGCCACATTCACTTGTAGATTATCTTTCCAGAGTAGGCCCAGGGGAAATTGCTTCTTTGTCCTCCTTATCTTTGAGAGGACCTCACTATTAATGATACTCTTAATAACTGAGCCTGCTGGCCCAAAGAGATAATTTGAAAGAACCAATAGGTGGCAGACATTTGGTTTTATGAAAGGGAAAAATTATTTCCAAAGGGAGAACATGGAGTTCTTTCAGCAGAAAATAGAATGCAATTTTACTTTCCAGCACTAAAGGACATGTCTTATTCAGACCAATTGTCTTCAAGCTGTGACAGATTCTACCTCCTATATTGTAATGATACTTGAGTTTTTTTGCAATACTCTTGCTCCTTTACACATTTTTTTTCTGTAAGCCCTTTCATACGAGAGATTTTTTTTTTTTTGAGAGAGATATGTATTTTTTTTTAAGAGATACATATTTTTAAGACTAGAATGTAAAAGATAAATTTCTTGGAGACATTTTCTGTATTTATTTCTATTTTTAGCCCTTGAACCAGAAGCATAAACAATGCTTACAACTTATTTGCTTAGCCTCCACCTTCTTGACTTTTGCCCACTTGCTTCAGGAAAGAGTTACTACTTCCTTTTCTTTAAAAGCCTCAATTCCCCATTTTACCTTGCCTTCTTCTAAGGAGTGAATTTGTTGTCAAAATACTTACTTTCACAGCTATTACAGGTGTCTTATTCCCAAGCTTACTTATTGCTTACAGTCCTCTACAGCTTTCTTTGCTTTGCTCTATAATCCTCATAGTTTTCCTGTCTACCTCCTTTATACCTGGCATATCTCCTTGGAGTGTGACAAAAAGAGTGTGCTTTGTTTTTTGGGTGTTTTTTGTTTGTTTGTTTAAACCATTGTTCTATTTGCCACATGTAGCTATTCTTTTAGTGACTGTCATAAAGCAAATCTCTGCAAAGGCTTTATAGTTTGAGTTCAGCAGCAGAAATCCTTTCCCATACCTGGTATTTCCAGAGTTCTGATGTAGTTGATTGGTTTTGTCTCAAAGACTTTGCTACTTCCCTTGTCTTCAGAATAACCTTGCAGGAGCTTGCTTAAACACTACAAACTCTGTATGATGTAGGATGGTGAGCACACTTTTTTTTTTTTTTTAAACAGTCCTACCTTGCTTTAAAAACATTACTTTTTTCCCTTTTTTTTCCAGAAGGCGGGCTTTCATGTGTTTGGAGTTTCCACCAGTCCATAGCACTAGAGCAATAAGGAGGTTTAATCAGCTGGGGTCTTGGGAATCTGGCAGACCTGAATATAGATGCTAGTTTTGCCCCTGTTGGGTTATCTTCAGACGTAAATTAACTGCTTTTATCCTTAGATTCTTCACCTGTGAAATTGAAATAATCATAGTGTCTCAGTCATAGGATTAGTTGAAGAATTTCATGTGACTGTGTTTGTAACTGTTTCTGACACATGTGGAGTATTTAATGAATCTAGAACTTTCTCCAATATATCAGTTTCTACTTCTCTAAGCAAATGAGATATGCTATTGTATCAATGTGGATGTTTTTGCCCTATCCTATCTATTTAGATTTTTAAAGGCTTGGTAGTATCTTCTTATCTAAATATGTTTGTACTCTTTGTAAGTAGATATTTATATAATACATAACCATTCTTTTTTTATGTTTGAAAAATACAGAAAAACAGTTAAAAATCACCCAAATTCTATTATGTATGTGTATCTATAAAAGGATTATATGTGTGTTTGTATGCATATGGCATATGTGCATATATACAATAAACTTATATGTGTACATAATTATATTTACATTTATGTAAACAGGTATCATTCTACAACTCTGCTATCACTCCAATGTCATCACCAAGAGAAAACTATGTGAATCTGGCTAGTCATTTTGCTATGTTTATAGGTATATAGTATTTGCACCTGTAGTTTTGTTTCAGATATATATTTATAATATTCATGTATTATGTGAATAATTAATGCTCTTTCCTTAAGCAATTTCCTCTTCTTTTTTGCTTCACATTAATACTACTCTCCTGCAGACCTTAAATAATTAATTATTAATAGTAAAATGAATCATGTAAGGCATGAACATTTCACTTTAGTTTCCAAATGTTTTTCACACCGATTATCTCCTGTAGTGCCCACTGCCATGCTGTGAAATGAATAAAAATATTCCAGTTTAACAGATGAAAGTATTGCAAGTCATATGGATTAAGTAGTGGGGAAACTGTGGCTTCCAAGCTGGACTGTGAGTTTCTGGACCTCAAATCCCAGGCACTTTCCTGAGAGAAGTACATAGCCATGCCACACTTTTGGTTTTATGTTTTTCTGCCATCTCGTTCGGCCTGTAATGAGATTGACACACCATCTTTTTGCTACCCATAGTACTTTATTTTTTTTTAAGATTTTATTTATTTATTTGACAGATCAGAAGTAGGCAGAGAGGCAGGCAGAGAGAGAGAGAGTGGGGGAAGCAGGCTCCCTGCTGAGCAGAGAGCCTGATGTGGGGCTTGATCCCAGGACCCTGGGATCATGACCTGAGCTGAAGGCAGAGGCTTTAACCCACTGAGCCACCCAGGTGCCCCCTCATAGTACTTTATATTGAATATTGTGTTCATTCTATTTTCAAGGTCTTTCTGATCCTCCTCTCTTCTCCAAAGTAATTTCTTTCATAGCCATGATGTAATCTGAAAACAAATGCATTAATTCGTCTTAAATACCCACCTAGCTGTGTTTTCTTGAAATAGAATCCATTTATATTACCCCCATTTTTCACATGTAAAAGGGGAATCTAGGAATAGGCAGCAAAATAATGTAGCAGTTAAAATTACCAGCTCTAAAGCTCCACTGCTTGGGTTCAAATCCCAATTCTGAGACTTCTTAGCTATGTAATTTTTGTCTAATTCTCAGTTTCCCTGTCTGTAAAATAAAAATGATAATACTACATCCACTGATGATAGAAATGATTAAAGACTCAAGATTTTAAAACATTTAATGGAGTGCCTGGGTGGCTCAGTGGGTTAAGCCACTGCCTTCGGCTCAGGTCATGATCTCAGGGTCCTGGGATCGAGCCCCACGTCTGGCTCTCTGCTCAGCAGGGAGCCTGCTTCTCTCTGCCTCTCTGCCTGCTTGTGATCTCTCTGTCAATAAAAAAAAAAAAATTCATATTAAAACATTAAAGTATTTGTCCCATAATGATTGCTAGGAAAGTATTAACCAAGATTATTATTGTGATAAATAGGGCACAAGGTAATCACATAGCTTTCCTGGGTAGCATTAAATATGGCAGTAAAGATTATTTCCTGCCCACACCGATGTGCTTTTCACTGAACAGTTTTGTATTACCTGTCTTCTAATGACTAATGATAGTTCTGCTAAGAGTGAATGTGAAAAGTTTTACTGTATTTTTCTAGTGTCCCTACAACTGTAAATGAATTGGTAAGTCTGTATGCCTATGTTTAAACAGAATGAATCAGAGTTATAGTGATGTCATCAATGCATAGCCTATGTATACCCTGTGTATATTACTTACGCATCAACACATTTGTTTTCATGATTGTTATACTCTTTAGAATGTCTGATAAAGCTTATTTTGATAGATAAATACTATGGCAGTTCAATGACATTGTACAGTAGAATTTTTTAAAAAATGATAAAAATACAGAGTGGGATGGGCTGGAAAAAGAACAAGAAGCTAGTAGATGCTGGAGTTCTAGTTCTACTTTCTTCTAAGTATGTGATATATCTCATATATTTACATCTATTCTTTATCTCTTAACATGGCAGTTCTAGGGTAGGTAATCTCCAATATCAGCTATGATATTTTAGGTTCTACATTAGTAATTTAGAACTTCATAATTATGATTATTTGTAAGTGTGATGTGGATCAAAGAAGTATTGTCTTAAAATTCGAACCCCAAATGGCAGAGAGTCTAGAAGAGTTGACTTCCTGGGGAAGATAACTGTCTATATGATCTGACACACTGGCATCTAGTAATTATCACCCCTCAAAACAATGCAGTGATTCTCTACTGTCCTTAGGAATAAAATCTAAAGTTATTAAAACACTGCTAGGCAGCATCACCTGGACCTATTTAGGTTGTCAGTCTTCTATCAACTTACCACATTGTACCCTCAAAGTGCATATAGCCATTTTCTATTCTGGACTCCTGCTAATGCTGTTCACTTTCCTTTGAAACTTCCTCTCCTTGGCTGACTCAGTCCTGCCCCTACCTTATCCCTTAAGCATCAGTTTAAATATATAGAATATCAACTTCTGTGTTGAACATGCAGTGTTTTATGTCTTAGAGACAAGATTTTACAGGAAGCATCAGTTTCAGTCATTTCTTTTAGAATGGGGATCTGGCAATATTAGTGTCCACGTTGGTACATAGCACCTGGAACCACTAGCTGATGAATAATCTGTCTAGATGGGTTCTGAGATTTCAGGATGTGTGGTGTGTGTGTGTGTGTGTGTGTGTGTGTGTGTGCATGCGCACATGCCCTTGGAACCCATCTTCCATGAGATATATTATTTGCTTCTTTATGTGGGGTTAAGAGGTAGCAACCTCTAGCTAAAATTTTACTTCCTCAGAAATGTCTCCTAGCACCCTTAGAATGGGTACCTCCCAGATATCACATCCACAGTACCCTATGAACATCCTTCAATTTATTTAGCATAATTTCAAAACAAATCATTTTGGGTGGGAATATAATTATTTTAATACACATGTCCCATCACTACATTGTAAGGTTTATGAGGGCCAAGACTTTGTCTTGTCCACCACTCTATCCTCTGTCAAATACTTAGCCTGATGCACATCCTTGCCAACAATGTTTTAGTGTCCAGTATATGCCAGACATTGATCATGTGTCTCATAGCTGGCTGAGGAATGATTGAGTAAATTAACAACCCAGCATAGAACCCCTCAATGGAAGCCTTAGAAGTCAAGAGGCAAATTTAGATAAATCTGTGGTTTAAAGATTTATTTATTTAAGAGAGAGAGAGAATTGGAGAGCATGGCAGGGGTGAGGGGTAGGGACAGAGGGAAAGGGAGAGAGAATCTCAACCAGAGTCCACACTGAGCATGGAGTGCCATGGAGGACTCAATCCCACAGCCCTGAGATCATGACCTGAACCAAAACCAAGACACAGATGCTCAACCAACTGCAACACCCAGGTGTCCCGATAAATCGGTGGTTTAAATATATCAGCACCACAGAAGGAATGATCGATTTCATTAACAAGTTCAGTTTAATTTTTGGAAAACACACTTTGCTCCTGTTAGAGATCTGTTTTCATGGTTGCATTGTTGATAGTGTTTCAGTCATGTCAGGGGGATATAGGATTTGCAAGTAACTGACACCTATGCAATCTGGCATTAATCAAAATATTCCTCTAATCTATATTTAGAGCATCTTTATTGAGGAATGCACAGGTTTCTCTAACAGAGATTCCCAGAGAAATATGCCCACCTCCCTAGTTTGATATTCCTGTTTCCAACAGCCTGTATACCTAGCTGATGGCTTCCAGGAGCTGAAAACAACCTATTGAAATATCTAGAGAAAAACTAGAGGACAATTAGGTAAAATAGGCAATCCCTTCCTCAGTCTCTTCTTTTGGAGTAAAATGGAAGAAAGAAAAAAGAAAAGGAAGGATCAGAGTTACGTGGCACATACTATGCCTTGAGGATTATGGGCAGATAAAACATGATCTTTGGAATTCACAGTTTTAAAGTTAAAATACACCTTAGCTATTCATGTGCTTATTATATCATACTATTGGAGGCACTAAAAAAATTTTTCAGTGTCTGTCTTTCTCTCATCAACAATAATTAGTTACATTTATTGGATATTTTCTCCCTTTTTTTTTTCCTTAGGGGAATTTTATTTTACTTTGTTGTTGTTGTTACAGTGTTCAGTGATTCATTAGTTGTGTGTAACACCCAGCACTCATCACCACACGTGCCCTCCTTAATACCCATCACCCAGTCACGCCATCCCCCCACTCCCCTCCCTTCTGTAACCCTCAGTTTGTTTCCTGGAGTTCAGAGTCTCTCATAGTTTTGTCTCCCTCTCTGATTTCTTTCCATTCAATTTTCCCTTTGTACCCCTGTGGTCCTCTGCTCTATTCCTTATGTTTCACATTGAATAAAAAGGCTGGTATCCAAAATCTATAAAGAATTTACCAAACTCAACACCCAAAAATCAAATAATCCATTCAGTAAATTGGCAGAAAACATGAACAGACACTTCTTCAAAGGCGACATACAAATGGCTAACAGACACAAGAAAAAATGTATAAAATCACTTATTGGATATTTTCAATGTGTCAGACCAGACACAGTACTAAGGGCGGTGCATACATTGTCATTATTTAGCTGTAGAACCATGCTGCAATGGACATCATCACACCCATTATAGATGAAGCAACAAAGGCCCCCATGAGGCCTGCCAGTTGGAAAACTGAGTTTTGATCCCAAGTCTTTCTCAAAATGAATGTAGGCACTCCTAGCCACTATTCTCTAGAGCCTCCAGAATCCATTTTAGTACAGATACTTGAAGTAAAGCAATTACTACCCCCACACTCCTCTTACAACTCTCCAGGAAACTCCACTGTCCTTATGAATGAAATCAACAACTAATAGGCAACATCACCTGGACCCAGCTAGACTGCCAGACTTTCAAACCCTACCAACTCACCGCATTGGCGCCTTGAGTGTAGAGAGCCCTTTACTAATCTGGACTCAGGAGTAAGAAGATAATCCAAAGTTCACACTTTAGTGTCAAAATTAAGTCTGTCCTGACAACATTCTTGTTTAGAACATAAAGTTTTTTCTTAGCTCCCTTAATCTGTATTAATAATAAACAACACTAAAGCTTCTAGATTTTTCAAGTATAGCTCTTGTACTTCTCTTTTGGAAGCAAAGATACCATTTCATGTAGATGCATTTTTTTTTTTTAGTTGAATAAACATAATTGTGACCCCAAAGCTTAAACTCTGCAGGTCTTAGTTTTTTTGTTTGTTTGTTTTTTACTTGAGGTGAAAGTGTTTGTATTTAGAAATACAAGATCCTTCAAATTTTTAATGGAGAGCTATTGATCTACTCCCTAGAAATATTCACATACACATAAATTTGAGTGTGTTTTTAAAATATTGGGCAAATATAGATTCTTAAAATAATGATGAAAATAAGAATGCAACACATCGAACATGCACTGTGTGCAAATAATATAGAGTAGATTTCCTGAATTTATTCCTAATCTACCTTAGTAACATTTGGTAGCACATATGATCCATGCTGTGCTAAGCATTAATCAGAATAATTAACAAGGAACTCTTCTTAAGTTGAGGCCCATGATCATTGGGGGAATCCATGCATTCTAGAAGTATTATTCAACTTTTATGTATCTTTGGATTTTTTTTTTTTTTTGAGAATGGGGTTTATCCTTTCACCAGATAGTCAAAGAAATCTGTGATTCTCTACCAACTAAGAGCTAAAGATGAAGTAATGAAATTGCTTCCACTAAAATCGTGGGAATATGTAATGACACTGGAGAGTTGTTTTTTTTTTTTTTTCAGTGCTCCAAGATTCATTGTTTATGCACCACACCCAGTGCTCCATGCAATATTATGGTGCCCTCCATAATACCCACCACCAGGCTCACCCATCCCCCCACCTCCCTCCCCTTCAAAATCCTCAGTTTGTTTCTCAGAGTCTACAGTCTCTCATGCTTCATTTCCTCCTCTGATTCCCCCAATTCACTTTTCCTTTCCTTCTCCTAATGTCCTCCATCTTATTCCTTATGCTTCACAAGTAAGTGAAAACATATGATAATTGAATCTCTCTGCTTGACTTATTTCACTCAGCATAATTTTTGAAATAATGTTGATTAAAAAAATGAAGAAAAGTACATATTGAGAAATCTCGTCTCCAAAAAACAGATTTTATAGAAGGCTTACTATGTACCATAATATTAATAATAGTCATCTGTTCGCAGGTGATTTTTATTCTTTCTCACTTATTTCTTAATTTTTTAAAGTTTTCTAAAATGACTATATTTTTACACTGTACAAGAAAAAATAAATGTTTTAATTTAAATATATTTAAATAAAATATGTAACATACAACATCTCCAACATGATCCTCACAACCACCAGATTCTCTTGAGGGGAAATGAACATTTCATTCATCCAAGTTTAATTCATATAAAAAAATGTCTTCTGATCCATGTGTTTTGAACAAGTATCCTGCTGGGGCCATAGGAGATGCAAATATTCATCATTAACATTATTAATGTATGATTTAGATTCAATTCTCAAATACTTTACAGTTGGGAAAAGTGGTCTTTATGTCCTCAAAGTTTTCTGCTGAAGGGGAATTTTTATTGATGGCTTTTATAGACAGCCTGGTTTGTATAATCCAAATTAGATTTTGAAAAGCTTTCCCATTCCAAATTGGGAGTTATTTAAAATACTAGGGCAAAAGATTCTGGTCATTCTTGATGTATCATCTCTTGTGAGATTTTATACCTTTTTATAGGTTTCCTTTCATTTAAATCTATGGAAATTTTTGAGAATAAAGTCATATATCTATAATGTATCTTCTTAATGTAAGAGGAATTGCTTAAACTGATTATGCATTTTTATAACACTGAATTTTTACATTCACTTTATTTTTTGAGGGACATTTTAAAGACTACAGGATAGCTGTTCAACTGACTATATATTAAATAACCTTTTCTAATGGCAGAATAATTGGTCATAAAACTGCTAATTGCAGTCACAGCTCTTTAGAATTGGATGGGACCTCAGAGGTTATCTGGTATACTTCCCCATCTGATGCTGAAATCATCTACAAGCCATTGAAACATCTCCTTGAATACACCATATGGCTAGAACACAGAGTCTTAATTCAAAGGATACTTTGAGTCATGAAACTTAAATTCTAGAGAATCTTCTCTAGAGAACTAAATCTGAATGTATCTTTTGAGATTTTAGTGATTAATTTTTGTTCTACCTTTTAGGGTGATATGGAATAAGTCATATGGTCTTCCTACATTCTAGATGGAAAGGAATCACTGTATGCTACAGTAAACTAGTACAAACTATCTTAAGCAAGAAGGTAATTTATTGGCTCAAGGCAGGACTGGTTAAGTGAAGTCTGGTCCTAACACATATAGCATAATTAGGGCTTTGACTTTATCTGGAAAACTGTCTCAGTGAGGAATCATCTTATTCATGGAAAAAATATTTACACCTAACATAATTTTAGCTGTTTTATAAAACACAACTGAACTGTACTGAATTGGCAGTCAATGAAAACCTATAAGTTGGGCATTTTTCTTCATGTGTTTCTCTTACTTATATCAATCTTAACTTTTGTTTGTGGTTGTTTTTTTGGAACCAAACTCTGGGTTTTATAATTATTATTCTTCATCTTGTCTTATTTAGAGTATGAAAATAGTTTATAAATATCTTCTGGGATTCTCATGATGCAATTCAATTCATTAGCTAATCCTGCAGATTAGATCATCTCTTAATTTTGTGAATGTGGATTTATATCCTTAGATGATAAAATGCATATAGATCATCTAACATTATGTGTGCTGCATACATGCTCCAAGAATATTTGAAGCAAACTATACCTTTGGTTCAAACCATTATAAAATGGTTCAATGGGACAAAGCACAAGATGAGTTTCTGTCATAAGACTTTCTCTTGTATAATTCCAATGTGACATTCAACTAATCATTGCACCATCAATATTAAGTCTTAACCAGATTTTTTTTTTTTTTTGCCAGTTTGGGATGAAACAGAAAACTTATCAAATATTTGGTTGGGACACACACAAACACACACACATGCATGCATATTTACACATATGCATATCCTTTATGCATATCCTTTTCCATAATTTGTTTTTAATTTTCAAGTGGAAAATATGGTTTATTTTATTTTGGGTTTACTATTGTCTGTTACTCCAAGTTTTTTACTTGACACAAATTAGGCTATTTGATTCAGGGAAAATAGAAATGTCTCCATACATTTCTCCATTCTAGGTGCCTACAAAATATCTATCTAGCAGTTTACTTGCTGGGGAATGATGTTGAATCTCTAGTTTATGGTTTATAGAATCTACCTTCTGGACATCTGTCTGACTCATTCTTCTAGGTTCTATTTGACTTACCATGATGACACAGAGGTTGTACTAGTGGATGCTGGGGTGTACTGCCCAGATCTGCTTTCAGTACTGATGAATTTAATCCCCATAGCTGTTGACCTTACCACTGGCAAACAGCCTGTAGCTGTCAGCTCTGACTGGAAATTTCCCTTCTCTGTAGAGAGCAGCCTTGCCCAAAGTCATGCCCTTTTTTTGAGGCAGGCTTCATCCAGTGACTCTTCCAGACAACTGTACAAAGACAAACCCTCTTGTGACAATAAGATAACCCTGAGGGGCCATCCTGGCCTCAGAGCTCTCCCTGGAATCTGCTGACATCTTCGTTGCAACTATTGTACAGTCAATTTCTCTCTGCCATTCCTGCTTGCTTTTTCTTTTCTTTTCTTTTCTTTTTTTTTTTAAATCTTTTTTTAACCTATGTTGGTCCCAACAAGACTTCTTAATAAACTTTTTTCACCATATTTTCCATCCCACAGTCTGCTTCCCAGGGAATTCAATTTGGAGCAGTTACCCAATCCAACTCAAATTGTCACTCTAAATTCTCAGAGCACTGACTTACTTCATGTGAGCCAGACAACTTCTAATCCATTCTACCTTTAACTCTCTTTAGTCTTACTTGATTTTCCTTTCTTGAAATTCACTTCTTTCTTAAACATTTTTTGTTCAAATTTTCTAGTTATAACCGAGCACACAAAAAGTGGTTTTAGATCACTAGAAAGTATCTTTACTGGATGGCTAAAGAGGAATGTTACTGAAAAATATGAAAATCTTGCATTTTTTAAGGTTTTCTTCCCTCCTTCTTTCCTTCCATCCTTCCTTCCTTTGAGAGAGAGCATGTGCAAGAGGCAGATGGGCAGAAAGAGAGGGAGAGAGACAAGAAGACTCCATGCTTGCTGAACTTGAAGCCCTGTGCAGAGCCCCACTTGGTGAGGTCTCAGGAACCTGAGATCATAACCCTGAGATCATGAGCCACATCAAGGGTCAGATGATTAACCTACTGAGCCATCTAGACACCAACCAAAATCTTCTCCTTTCTTATCTCAATCTTCAGAGTTTTAGCGAAAAGTTATCCTACTGCATGAAGATAATGAAATATAGGATAGAAAGGATATTTTTCCTTGATTGTCCTATTTTTTTAGTGGTATTCTTCATGATGGGCATCAGGTTTACTTTAAATATTAATACCATTTATTCAGCCAATAAAGTTATTAATTGGATATCATTTATTCATTAGTTTTAAAACTATTATAATTAATTAAAACTCCAATAACTAGCTGCTTACAATTTTCTTAGCTAGCAACACTAACTACTTTGAAAATAAAATAGCAGTAAAAGATCTCATCCAAAGTGGGACTTCTGGGTGGGTCAAACGGTTAAACATCTGCCTTTGCCTCAGGTTATGATCCTGGGTCCTGGGATCAAGCCCCACATTGGGCTCCTGGCTCAGTAGGGAGCCTGCTTCTCCCTCTTCCTCTACCTCTCCCCCTGCTCATTCTGACTCTCTAATTCTCTGTATACCTCTCTCAAACAAATAAATAAAATCTTTAAAAAAACAAAACCCTCATCCAAAGTAAAATCCAAATTAAAAATCTCTAAAAAAATAAACATAATAAAAATCTAAAGGGGGTAAAGTGAAGCAAGCTAAAAAGTTTTGAGGTGCATGAAAAAATTTTAAATATGTATGGAGACAAAGATGTGATTGAGAGGATTTGGAAAAGAAATGAATGTTGCTTTTAATGAATCTAATTCATATTTATACATTTATTAGACAATGATGAAAATGTATACTTTTTTTGGTTTGACAAATTTTAGTGAGATTAATCCTTGTACAGACATCTCCAAAAAAGTTATGAATATATTAAAATACTTCTAAGTTAATTAATTAATAATGTAGCATTGATACTGGAAACAAACACATTTAAAATAATACCTATAATATAGGTAATACCTATAATATATTATAATATAGGTAATACCTATAATACAGGTATAATATAATAAAAGGGTAATAAGTGACACATGTGGCATTTCGGATTAGTAAAGCAGAGTTCTGAGACAATTATATTGTCATTTATGAAAACCCAGCACTTACATTCGGTGCTACCATAAGCTTTATGGAAGAGGCTGAGCTGAGTAACTGGAGTGGGCAGAAGAGGGACTTTCAGTACTGGCAATGTCTGCGTCTTAATCTCAATGATGTTTACACTTTTTTTTTATAATTTCTTAAACCGTGTGTCATGATCTGTGCTCTTTTATCTATATGTAATATAATTAATGAAAGTTAATTTAAAAAAATAATTTTTAAGTAGTTTGTGTCTACACTGGGTCCTAAGAATATATCAGTACAAAATCAGTCAGAATTTGGCACTAAGGATATAGATGTTAAAAGCAGAGAAGTTCATTGCCAATGATTCCTTTCTTTTCTACGTAGATACGTTATATATAAGATTAAATAATTTATTTTCCCCACACCCTTATCTTAAACCAAACTAAATAATATTTTGTCATTGAGAAAAATCTGATTTCTACTGCATTCCTTAAAAAAATTGCCCCATAATCTACATAATAAGAGCACTTTATGTATTATACTCTTGTCTTTTTTATTATTTAAACTGATGCACAGAAACCCTAGGAAAAATAGTATAGGGGAACAATGCAGGAATAATAGGAAGAATGCTCATGAAAAATAGCTTGTAAGAAGTGGAATTCAAGTGGAAATACTTATAATATGTGCACTATATGGTATTTGGCAAATCCACATATGGCTGTGATATGGTTTAAAAAATAGTCAAAATAAAAAATAGTCAAAATTTAAGGTAAAGTTTTAATTTAACACATAAACCTAAATGCACTAGCCTTTATATGCTCCTTTTAAAATTGTGATATTTTGAAAAGGAAAATTAAATTCAATTACTCCAAATTGTAGGAAATAATTAGTGTGTAAATATTTGTTCAATCACATCTTATATTTAGAAAGTTTTTGTTGAACCTGACATTTCACTGTAACATTCAATTTCTGACTCCATTTATTAATTCTCATAATATAAATGTGGTCTCAAACAAAGTAATTGTGGACTTTTTCTTCCTTTATAAATGGGCTATGGTTTTGTCGCTGCACCATCAGACTGAAACTCATTTACTGTGGTAAATTCCTATGGGTATAGATCTCTTCAGTCTGAATTTACATGTTCCTGTATGTTGATGGATGATACTTCTGTCTTTTCTACATGATTATGACATTCTTGAAATTCAGAAGCAAATCTTATATATGTAATTTTCACAGGCTAGCAAAGTCCTAGGCACATATTACTTTGTGAATATTTATTGGTTAGATTTCATTTAGTATGATAGAAATTCTACCTTTTAGTATCATCCATAATTAACAGCTTTTTAATTCAGGCTATTAATTAGTAGTTTCTTATATGTCACGGTTCTTTGTTGTACATCTCTCTCCCTGGCTTTCTAACATCCAGACACATGCCCTTGAGGGATATACATTGTTGGGTGTCTGCTGTTATCCATCTAGCCCTTATCCTACATTGCTTCCCCTAATCTTCCTGCCTAAATTGGTTACAGATAATTCCCGTTACGGTCTTAAAGCTCAGAGCCATTTCTCTGACACTACCTCACCCATGCCCACATTTAGTTTCCTGGATTCAGTCTTATCAGTTATTTTCTTAGTTATTCATTAATTTTTTTCTTTTGAAATCTATTACTCAGTAAACACTGTGCTTCTGTGGATATACAGAAAAACAAACAAACAAACAAACAGATATTGTATCTGGCTCCCTAAGATTTACAATGCAAACATTAATAAAATCATAACATATGAATATATAACTAATGTATTAGGGTATTCTCTAAAATAACAGTGCAGAATTACATAAGAGCAAAGAGAGATTGTTAACTATGTAATGTTGCTTGTTTCCCTAGAAAGCATGTGTTTTACAAAGGAAATCTAATGGAGTTGGTGCTCTCTGACAGTTTGACAGCTCCTTATACTCCACCTCCTTATCAGCCAGTAAGGACATGGGTGATATAATCTATACCAAGAACCAAAGAGAATGGGTGTGGAAAATATTGTACTGATCTAGGCAAAAAGAAAGCCAAGTGGAGCCAAAACCATTACTCAACCATTAATTCTTTTGTCGTTCTCAACAACTCGTGTTTTAATAAAAAAATAAAAAAGTGTGAGACATTGTGGTCACAGAGTAGTACTGTGAGAAATAAGTTACATCTTCTAAGATTATTCATAGGATACTTTTTAATTTCTAAAATTTGCTTACATTCCTTTGATTGAAAGGAAATATAACTTAAAGGTTGTTTCCTTAGAAAAGTAATGACTTTTACCCAAGAAAAATAAATCAGCAGTCTTTGTTCAAGTTAACGACCCACATTTTTAAGAAAACCTACTTTTAAAAATCTACCTTTAGAAATAGCATTTTTAAAAGATTTATTTATTTATTTGAGGGAGAGAGCACACACATGTGAGCAAGCGAGCAGAGGGGTGGGGACAGGGTGGGTAGGAGCAGAGAGAGAGAGAGAATTGTTATCAGAGTCACAGATGGAGCCTGACACGGGATCCGTCCCAGGACCCTGAGATCATGACCTGAGCCAAAATCAAGAGTTGGACACTTAACCAACTGAGCCACCAAGGTCCCCCTAGAAATAACATTTTTAAAAATCCACTTGCTTCTGAGAGTTAGAAGGAAAGTTAAAAATCTCCTTGCACAACTTTTCTTTCTTTCTTTCTTTCTTTTTTAAGATTTTATTTATTCATTTGAAAGAGAGAGAGGCAGAACACAAACAGAGGGAGAGGGAAGGCAGACTACCCACTGAGCTGGGAGCCAGACATGGGGCCCGATCCCAGGACCTGGAGATCATGAGCTGAGCTGAAGGCAGACACCCAACCATCTGAGCCACCCAGGTGCCCACAAACTTTTCTTTTTATCTTGTATTCACATTTCTTCTTTCCTGCTAAATGCCCATCATTTGCCAACAATCAGCTTTAATTAAGAGAACAAGCTCTATGGGGCGCCTGGGTGGCTCAGTGGGTTGGGCTTCTGCCTTTGGTTCAGGTCATGATCTCAGGGTCCTGAGATCGAGCACCATGTCGGGCTCTCTGCTTAGCAGGGAGCCTGCTTCCCCTCTCTCTCTCTGCCTGCCTTTCTGCCTACTTGTGATCTCTCTCTGTCAAATAAATAAATAAATAAATAATCTTAAAAAAAAAAGAGAGAGAGAGAGAGAATAGGGTCTCAAATTTTTACTTTAATTTAATTTTATTTTTTTTAGTTTAAATCCTAGCTTTGCCACTTACTAACTGCAATTACCTCAAACAAATTCCATACCTTTTTGTGCCTTGGCTTTCTCAGTGATCAGATCGGGATAATAGAAGCATCTACCTTAGGGAGAGTGTGGATTAAATAAAATAATATATGTTGAATGTTTGCAGGACTGCCTAAACAAGGTGAGTGCTCATTCATGTTAGTTGTAATTTATTGTCATTCAACATAAGTCATCCCAAGTAAGTAGACTAATCTAATGCCTCCTGATCCTATGTGCTCAACAGAAGAGGCTAGCATGACTAGAATACAGCCCCCTAAATTATTTATGTGCTTCCTTTTTTGTCCCCTTTTCTACACATAGCCAATGGTAGTCATTCCAAAATTCAATCATGAAGGTAAAGATGAAAATAATCTCCTGCTTAAAACACTCAAATATAATTTGCCAACACACTTTGAGTGAAATCCAATGCTTCAACATGTCCTGCTACAGTCTACAAGTTATGACCTCTCCCTAACTCCAAGCTCATTCCACTGGTTGTGGTAATCCACCTACATTAGCATTTCCTTTTTCTCCTTTCTGAATAGGTGTAGAACAAGTAGCATCAGTTACCAATGATAATTCTGATAAAAATCCTGGGCACTTCTACCTGCTGCAACTTGGTATCCCAGTCACCAAAGAAAACACAACACAGTCAAGCACTGAATGGAACAACACCATATCTAACCAGAGAAGAGCAGAGCAAGATCAGCTTCAGTGGTGGGTATTGGTCCCCTGTGGCCAGCCATTGACCTGTGTACATCCCTCTTGTGTCACAGAACAAAGGACCCTGTCCCCTCCCCACAGGGGCAGATATAGTAGTGGGTTTGTCCAGGGGCTGTATCACAGACATATATTAGAAGAACAAAGGATAAATATTAAGTCTGAAACAGGGAAAGATACTCCCGCACAGGGTGTGGGACAGGATGTGAGTTGTCTTTCTCTTGTGAAGGAAGTGCTCCAGACTCAAGGCCCATTCTTACAGAGGTCAAAAGATTACATCATGAAAAGTCCTTTCCCAACAGGCCTCTTGCACTTGCTGTTTGTTAAGCCCAGAAGTATTATTTATAGCTGCAATGCTTATAAGAGTTGCTGGCATATACGAGACAATCAGTGAGTATAATTGGAGTTAATGGATTCTATTCGTAAATTCAATTCTTGGTGCTAAGGTCTATAACATATCAAAATACCTGTTGCCCTTGCTCTGAAAACAGGCTCTCATAACCCCTCCTGTACTTTTCCTTAGTGAGTCATGTCTTTTATTTAGTGGATCCATTTGGAAAATGCTTTCTCATTTATCAAATGAGAAGAGAAAGGCTCTAGAGGAAGGCAGTCATATTTATTCTCTGTTTCTATCACATAAGATCTATTTGACATTAAACAAAGACACTTAATGCCTCAATTTCTTCATCTGTTAATCTGCTAAATGAGTAGACTATCCGCCACCTGATTGCTTATATATATACAGTAGGTAACATTTTACTCTTATTGTTATAACTTAATATTCATAAATTTGATAGTTGGTTCTTATTCCAATTCTACACAGGTGGAAATTGAGGCCCAGAAGTATAGCAGAACTTGACCTAAGTCTCCTAGGTGGTAGATGATGGTAGATGATAAATATGGCCCTGATCAGTTTCCAAGTTTAATACTATGAGTATAGGAAATTTGGTTCCATATTTGTGGTTCATTTTCCTGCAGTGACACTTACAAAATATTTGACTGTCATTTTGCACTGGCTTCCATTAGCTAGCAGCTTACTGAACTGTATTCGGATCTATGGATGCACAAAAGGACTTCTGACTGGGACTGTTGGTAGATGCCCTCAAGATCAGTTTAAAATGTGGCAAACATTATAATTTATAGAGTTTTTTGTTTTTGTTTTGTTTATTTTTTTAGTTCAGTGTCTCTTAAAAGAAGTTGTTATTGGAGTTTTGACTCAATGCTTCTTATTTATTTTTATTTTTTTATTTTCTTTTTTTTTTTAATTTGGCTTCTTATTTATTTGTTCTTTATTAACATATAATGTATTGGGGTGCCTGGGTGGTTCAGTGGGTTAAAGCCTCTGCCTTCAACTTGAGTCATGATCTCGGTGTCCTGGGATGGAGCCCTTCATCAGGCTCGCTGCTCAGCAGGGAGCCTGCTTCCTCCTCCCTCTCTCTCTCTCTCTCTCTCTGCCTGCCTCTCTGCCTACTTGTGATCTCTGTCTGCCAAACAAACAAACAAACAAACAAACAAATAAATAAATAAATTTAAAAACATATATTATTTGCCCCAGGGTTACAGGTCTGTGAATCATCAGGATTATAGATTTCACAGCACTCACCATAACACATACCCTCCCCAATGTCCATAACCCAGCCACCCTATCCCTCCCCACCCCCTGTACCCCCTAGCAACCCTAAGTTTTTTGTGTGCGAGATTAAGAGTCTCTTATGGTTTATCTCCCTCCCAATCCCATCTTGTTTCATTATTTCCCTCCCTATCTCCTACAATGTTCCACCCTGCCTCTCAAATTCCTCATATCAGAGAGATCATATGATAGTTGTCTTTCTCTGATTGACTTACTTCACTTAGCTTAATACCCTCTAGTTCAATCCACATCATCACAAATGGCAAGATTTTGTTTTTCTTGATGGCTGCAAGGTATTCTATTGTTTATACATATACCACATCTTTTTTATCTATTCATCTGTTGATGGACATCTAGGTTCTTTCCATAGTTTGGCTATTATGGACATTGCTGCTATAAACATTCAGGTGCACGTGCCCCTTCAGATCACTACATTTGTATCTTTAGGGTAAATACCCAGTAGTGTGATTGCTGGGTCATAGGGTAGCTCTATATTCAACTTTTTTTGAGGAGCCTCCATCCTGTTTTCCAGAGTGGCTGCACCAGGTTGCATTCCCACCAGCAGTGTAGGAGGGTCTCACTTTCTCTGCATCCTCTCCAACATCTGTCTTGTCCTGATTTGTTAAATTTAGCCATTCTGACTGGTGTGAGGTGGTATCTCATTGTGGCTTTGATTGGTATTTCCCTGATGCCTAGTGATGTGGAGCACTTTTTCATGTGTTTGTTGGTCATTTGGATGTCTTCTTTGCAGAAATGTCTGTTCGTGTCTTCTGTGCATTTATTGATTGGGTTATTTGTTCTTTGAGTGTTGGGTTTGATGAGTTCTTTATAGATTTTGGATATTAGCCCTTTATCTGATATGTCATTTGCAAAGATCTTCTCCCATTCTGTCAGTTCTCTTTCAGTCTTGCTCTGCAAAAGCTTTTGATCTTGATGAAGTTCCAGTAGTTCATTTTTGCCCCTATTTCCCTTGTCTTTGGCAGTGTTTCTAAGAAAGAATTACTCTGGCTGAGGTGGAAGAGGTTGCTGCCTGTGTTCTCATCAAGGATTTTGATGGATTCCTGTCTCACATTGTGGTCATTCATCCATTTTGAGTCTATTTTTGTGTGTGGTGTAAGGAAATGGTCCAGTTTCATTTTTCTGCATGTGGCTGTCCAGTTTTCCCAACACCATTTGTCGAAGAGACTATCTTTTTTCCATTGGACATTCTTTCCTGCTTTGTTGAAGATTAGTTGGCCATAGAGTTGAGGGTCTATTTCTGGGCTCTCTAGTCTGTTCCATTGGTCTATGTGTCTGTTTTTGTGCTATACCATACCGTCTTGATGATGACAGCTTTGTAATAGAGCTTGAAGTCTGGAATTGTGAGGCCATCAACTTTGGCTTTCTTTTTCAACATTTCTCTGGCAATTCAGGGTCTTTTCTGGTTCCATATATATTTTAGGATTATTTGTCCATTTCTTTGAAAAAATTGATGGTATTGTGTTAGAGATTGTGTTAAATGTGTGGATAGCTTTAGGTAACATAGACATTTCCACAATATTTGTTCTTCCAATCCATGAACATGGAATGTTTTTCCATTTCTTTGTGTCTTCCTCGATTTCTTTCATAAATACTTTATAGTTTCCTGAGTACAGATTCTTTGCCTCTTTGGTTAGATTTATTGCTAGGTATCTTATAGTAAATGGGACCGAATCCTTAATCTTCCATTCTTTTTTTGAGCTCAGCTAGCACTCTATTTCTTACATATTACTAATGTCCATATTGATTAGGTCCCTACACATCGGTACTACCTTTTGTTCTTTTTTTTGTGGTGAGTTTTTCTGCCTTGTCATTTTATCCAGATAAGAATAGATGAATGAGAGAATAAAATACTAAAAGGGTAGCAATGACCATAGAAATATATGCATTTCTGGAAAGTTGTTGATTTTGTTTTCTTAGAATTGCTGCTCTTCTCTTCTATCTCCTGTTGAGTTTGTAGGTGTTCAGAGTTGTTTGATAACTATCTAGCTGAACTTCTGGCACCTGATGTTATCTTGGTCTGCTAGTCCTCTGCCATCTTGCTCCTCTCTCTATGTTTGCTAAAGTCTTTTTGAAAAGAAATATGAAAGACTTCTCTTTCCAGAAAGATGGAGGAGATACACTTTTCCCTATTTATCCAAGTAGGGGTGTGGTTATGTACTATAACTTGATTGTATCAATGCTAATGTGCTACTTGTCATATTTTACTATCATTTTACAAGATGTTACCATTGGTGGGGGGACTGGGTTAAGATTGCATGAGATTTCCTAAACTTTCTTACAGCTTCACATGAATATACATTTATGTCAAAAGTAAAAGGCTAGGTTTAAAAAAACTAAAAACTAATGGTACATACATTAGTATTAGTATAGACAGTGAGTTAAACTACTTAATATGTAAACTGTCCCAATAAATTTATGAGAAAACAATCATCACCTCATTATAAAAGTGGAGCCTGGATGTCTGGGTAATGGAATGGACTCCATTACTTATTAACTTTGTGTCACAGAGAAAAGGACTCAATGTCCACTAGCCTTAGTACCTTCTATCAAATGTTAACTGTAATACCTACTATATGGAGTTAATGTAAAGAACAAAAGATACAATGTATCCTCTAAAATGCACTGCCCTATTTCTTTAATTAATGATGGCCATACTTAACCTTCTCAAAAGATTATATATATACATACATATATGTATATATATAAGACAAGGCAACATATTTTGCTGATAAAACTGGAAAATGTTAAAGTATTTTTTTAAAGATTTAATTATTTATTTTAGAGAGAGAGAGCAAGAGAAAGGAAGTGTGGGGAGGGGCAGATGACCAGGGAAAGAATCCTCAACCAGGCTCTCCACTGAATTTGGAGCCCAACATGGGGATCTATCCCAGAACCCCAAGATCATGACCTCAGCCAAAATCAAGAGTTGATTGTTCAACCAACTGAGCCACCCAGGAACCCCTAAAGGACTTTTATCACTCTATTTTTTAAAATAAATGACCATTAAACACTCAACAATTAAGAGAAGTATGGGATTTTATATGTTGGCCATTCTGTGACATTGTTTTAAATGGTCTTACAATGTTGAGAAGAGCATTTGAAGAAATGAAAAATATTCACCATATACTGACTAAAGTTTATAGAATTTTATAAAATATTATAAAATATAAAATATTTGTAAAACATTATATGCAGCATGATTTTTAGACATGGATGCAGATACCAAGACTGACAAAAAGTGCAACAAAAAAAGAAATATACCCTCCCCTTGTTAGTAGAATAGCAAATTAGGCTCACAGATATTCAAAACTATTGAAAAAATAACTGCCATTTTAAATGTGAAGCAATAAAAATGTAAATTCTAGTGAATAGCAGCTACATTGGAATGGAACCACTGTGTTATACTGGGCAAAGAAAAAAAGAAAAACCATAGGTATGCTAAAAAGGATTATATAGAAAATCATGTTTAAATTGTGAAGTGGAATCAAGTGGGAAATAATGCCACTGGGAACATATTTTGAGCATTAACTGGCACTTTTATGATATATTTTTTTTAATTTTTTATTTTTTATAAACATATTTTTATCCCCAGGGGTACAGGTCTGTGAATCACCAGGTTTACACACTTCACAGCACTCACCAAAGCGCATACCCTCCCCAATGTCAAGCAAACTTATATTACATCACTCCATTGCCTGAAAATCTTTGGGTACTCTGTTCACTCACTATGAATTTTAAATACTGTTTTTACTCTTAGGTATTTCCCTTACTGGAAATTTTTTATTTTGTTTTGTTTTAATACAACTGTATGAAGGGTAGGTATTTCAGAACATTACTGAACTTTGTCAAGAATAGTGGCAAAAGAGATATCTGTTAGAGAAAATAACAGAATGATTTCATTCAAGTTCACTGATGTTGGTGATGTCCTCTGTATAATTATGAATATTTGTTAAAGCAGTATTCTTATTTTTTTCTTTTTTACTTGTAGAAAAAGATCTTTGTTCCATATTGGTCATGAAAGTAATATAGAGAATTGTGTATTTCATCCTCAAATCAGCTGAAGTTATTAAAAAAAGTTCAATCAAGTGGAAAAAACTAAGTCCCCGTAAAATGACTGAATATAAGAAATATTTAACCATTAATCTAGCAGAAAAATACAGATCTCTGAATGTAACACAGCCACTATAATATCACTAGTGATGTGCTTCATCATGGGATATTCAATCTAAATAAAGTTATCAGATTTTGGGGAGGGGAGGAAAAGCATTCATTTGCTAAATGTTCATGGTATACAAAACCCTCTCCCCCAGTTCTGCTGGATATAGAAAAGTTCTTAATAGTAAGGACATTTATAATTTTTTTTTCAGTTGTACTTGTGTATGTGAAGAACTATTCTTCAAACCAGGAAAAAGAGACCCTACCATCCTCTTTATAAAGGAAAGATTCACTTATGATTTTGTCATTCATTAAAGAAATTGGTAAGACATTTAATAGAATCACATTTTTAATCCACAGTCTAGGAATTCCTAAAGACTATTTAAATCACTTCATACCAATCAAAATTCTCCCCTCAGAGAGAAAGAGACAGAGAAAAGGAAGGGAAGATAGAGAATTAGCTTTAATCAGAGCTTTACAAGAAGGAAAGACTAAATGTTTGTGAATCAGTTAAACTGCTTCCCAGTAGTTGCTGAATTAATGTCCTTGGAAATAGGTAGAACTTGATTTCTTTAGGTTTTGATAGAATCAGTAGAATTAAATAAGAAATAAGCTACAGGAAATTGAACTAGTATTCTTCCCCTAAAAAAAGTGTGCATAATGTCATGCACCAAAAATTTCCCTTTCTTCAGAAAAAGGAATAAAGTGAATTTATTTTTAAATGACTATATATTAGGTGTCCATAATTTGAAGCCAATATATTATTTGATTTCTATTCTTGAGCCTCCGTTCACAGTTTTGAATCTGTATCAGTCTTTATTACCATTAAGCACACTGGCATACACTTTTTTCCTGTGCTAGCTTGAAGTTGTATTTTGCATAAACTGCATGAACAGACTTTTTTCAGTGGTGTGAACATTGTTTCTTTCCAAGGAACAAAGAACATAATTTAGCTTACTCTGTAGACCCGTCAATAGAAATGAAACAAAATGATTTCTTTTGTGTTCATATGTATATACATATAAACATCTATATGAAAGTAGAGAACAAATGAAGCTAAAATGCCTGGGGCAGACCAATTATCTCTTTTGTCTCAAGCATGCCCAAAGTGTCCTCAAAAACACAAAATTTACATTGTTTGAGTCAATAAACCATTCAGTATGAGTGCCTTGCTCCACTCTTCACACAACATAATTAACAAACTAAACAAGGTGTGCAATGGATCCAGGTGCAGAAATGATGTTTAATTAAAAATGAGAGTACTTCCAATGATTTGGTTTGTTTTGAGTTGTAATTGGGAGCCTTTGTACTGGTAAACACTGATCTAGATTTCCAAAGTGGAATCACTTTAGGAGGGGCTAATTTTGCTTCTCTGAGAGTGGATCTCCTTTAGTCTTGTTCCCAATGAATGGTCAGTATTTTAATTTTTTATATTTTTTTGTCTGAACAGCATGATTTCCTATAACATTCCCATTTTGGTTGGGTATATGTATTGATTCTATAGGCCATTCCTTCATTAAATAATTATTTATTACAATGTGCCAAGCACAGGACTAGACATAGGAGACACAATGGAAAGGAAGATGTATGTGGTATCCTGATTCCTCATGAAGCTTGTATTGGAGTAAGGGTGGCAGCAGTGACTTCAGTAATTAAATACAAAAGCAATCTGTGATAACTAACAACTGGCGGTGGTCACTTTAAATTGAGTAGTTAGAGAAAACCCCTTTGGGAAGCATTAAGCTGACACTGGATGGTTGACTATAAATTAGTTATGCAAAAGTAGGGATGGATGGTTTTTACTAGGACACACATAAAGGCTTTGAATCAGGAAAAGGTTTGGCATGTTCTGTTAATTTCCAAAGGACATTGTGGATGGAACATGGTGAACATAAAAAGAATGGCTCTGTTTTAAGTTGGGAATGTAGGCATTAGACAAATCAAAAAAAGACATTAACAAATCATGGTTAAAAGTTTGAACTTTATCCTAAGGGCAACAATTGGCATGAAGTTTTGTTTTTAACTATGCAAGGACACGTGCTGTTACGGCTATAGATGAAAAATGCACCAGTAATAGTTTAGGTGAAATATGAGAGTGGCTTGATGGTGATAGTAGTTCTAAAAGTAAAGAAGACTGAATACGTTTGAGCTGTGATAGCAAAGAAATAGTTTCAACTAAACTTGGTCCTATCTGAAGACAGAATACTGAGTGTAGAGCTATTGTTTTATAGTATTTTCTCGACAGGCACATTGGACATATGGACATATGGACGTTTTGTATGTGACATTTCATTAGTAGGAGGTGGGGGAGGGGGCCATCCTGTGCATTGCAGCATCCTGGGCCTCTACACACTAAATGCCAGTCACGTGCATGCATGTGCGCGCGCACGTGCGCGCGCACACACACACATACACACACACACATCTGTCTTGACAATGAAACATAAGTTCAGGCATGGCCAAATGTCCTTTGGTGGGCAAAATCTCCCCCATTTGAAAACCACTTCTCTATAAGTGATGGGTCAGTATCAGGCTTAAGAGCAACAAATTGGGAATGGGAATGGAACAAAAATAATTGTTACATTTCACACCAGAGAAGCAGTTACAGAATAGTAGAGAGTTCTAGTGATACCACAGCCCGATAAGCAGAGTAGCCTTTAAGACTTCTTTAATGGGATGAGTTTCACACATCCCTGGTGCATAAACCTTGCTTATCTCTATGGCAGTGTTTTCCATTCTGGATGAAGTAATCAATAGTATTGAGCTGTGGTTTACAAATGGTAATGCATATTTGAGTCTCCTTATAATGTTGACAGTTTCTTTCATTCTCTCATTCATTCGACAAATACTTATCAAGTGCTCACCCTGTGCCAATCATGTTTAGACATTGAAGAAAAAACAGAAATATGATGGGGGAAAAAATCTACTTTTCTGGAATCTATCCCTAGTAGGGAAAATATGATAGAATTATGTATTTCCAGGCTCCAGACAGAAATTCTCATTTAGTAGGACTGGGATGAGGTACTGCGCTTTGAATTTTTATAAAGCATCTAAGGCTTAAATGTATTTTTGTGATCATACCTTGAGAAATATTGAGTTTGAATCTAAATAGAAATCTCCGAGGTGTCAGAAAAAAAGAGGCTCAGGAATCATTTATTCAAATATAAATATATATGCACACATATTCATATGCATTTATGTGTTTGTATGCATGTACTTATACATTCATTATATATACACATATGTGTGTGTGTGTATATATATCTGTCTATGTAGAAGACAATTTGCTAGGTATTTTGGTTGATGTAAAGGTGCATAAGATAGTATATCTGTTACCCAAAATACAGTCTTTTAGGTCATAGAGACATGTAAATGTCTTTGTATGTGTATGCATATTTATATATACAACTATATAAACACATTTTGTTTCTATCCAAGATATTACTTAAAAATTTGGGAAAGATTTTCACCAAAAATAGAGTACATGTTTGAGATAGTCCGAAATATTTATATACACACATATATATACTGTATGGAGTAAAAAATATATGAAATGCATTGGAAGATATATATATTATATGGAATATATATTATATCTATATTTATAATATATGGAATATATATATATATATAGTTGATACACAATGTTAATACTAGTTTCAAGGGCACAACATAGAGATTCTACATGTTTATATACTATGCTGTGCTCACCCCAAGTGTAGCTAGAGGTAGTCCAAATCATTGTATAAAATATGCCATACATGAAATTCAACTGGGAGAGTCTCAGGCAACTGTCTTCCAGCAGAGTTCAGAAACTGTGCACTAAATAGCAGCTCGTAAGATTGGCAGACACAATGCTTTGGAGTTAGAAAAAAAAAAAAGGAAAAAAATGGAACATATTCAATTAAGAATCTCATATAAATCATCTCAAAAGTAGGTAGTCCTAATTTCAGATGTTTTGGTTTCAGGTTGTTTCCGTGTGTGTGTGTGTGTGTGTGTGTGTGTGTGTACCAATAAAACTTTATTTATAAAGAGAAATGACAGGCCAGATTTGACCCATGTGCTCTAGGTTGCTGATTCCTGAACTAGGCTATCCTAGAATTGAGGCAAATATTAGATAAAATTGCTGTGAGTGGCTTGCTTAATATCCTCGAGAGAGTCTTTTTACATTATAATGGAGTAGAAGGACTCTTAAGTAAGTGTGGGGCTGAATTTCAGCCCTGGGGCAGCCTCTTGCTAATTATGACCAAGGGTAATTAATTAGTTAACCTTGCTCTGGTCCTATATCTTTTTTGTTTGTTTGTTTCAGGTTGTTTCTTTCACAGAAAATTTTAAGGGCCTGCGACAGTGATTCTCAAATGTGAGGTATCAGAATCACCTGAAGAGCTAAGAAAGAATTCAGTGCTTAGGTCTGTGGCAGCACAGTGTGGTCCAACTTAGTAATTTCCCCAGTTCCTCCAGTGATTCTCCTGCACACTAGTATTTGAACACATCCGGGCCACAGGCAGAGAAGCAGCAGAAATTATTTCTTGAATTAGGATTTGTGATGCTCTCAAGGCACATAAGAGACTAATGAAAAATACAGTAGAAGTGTCTATAGACATTGGGAAAAAATTACATGTAATTAGAGGAGTTGTAAATTTTTATCTATTTGATAGATATGAAATACTATCTCGGGTGTAGTTTTCTTTGTTTTGTTTTGTTTTTTTAAGTAGGCTCCATGTGCAGCAGGGAGCCCATCAGAGGGCTGAGCTCATGACCCAGAGATCAAGAACTGAGCTGAGTTTGAGTCAGATGCTTAACCAACTTAGCCACCCAGGTGCCCCTCAGTGTTTTTTTTTTTTTTTTTTTTTTTTTTTTTTGTTTGTTGTTGTTTCTTGTTTTTTAAGATTTTATTTATTTATTTATTTATTTGAGAGAGCATGAGACGGGGGAGGGTCAGAGGGAGAAGCAGACTCCCTGCAGAGTGGGGAGCCCAATGCGGGACTCGATTCCAGGACTCCAGTATTATGACCTGAGCCGAAGGCAGTTGCTTAACCAACTGAGCCACCCGAGCACCCCACTCAGTGTAGTTTTAATTTGCATTCGCAGTAAATGCATTTGAGCATCTTTTTCTATATTTTAGACATCAGTTGAGTATCTTTCTGTGTGAATTGTATTGACGGATTTTGTCCACTTTTCCAATTTGAAAGAGTTTCTCAGAATGCAGAGACATTAGCCCCTCTTTCTCTTTAAGTGGAAAAGACTGCAGTGACTATTCTAGGTTGCAAGAACTGCATAGGAATAATTTTTAAAAGTTGGAATGATATAGAATAGCAAACGCTCTGGTGTGTTAGCAGTGATCCCCAAATGTGGGATTTGCCTTGGAAGCATGAATAATAGTTTAGATAATATGTGGATATGGTGCTAAATTACTTTGAATTCTCTTCTAATTATACCAAAAAGAGTCATTTTGGCAGTATTTAATAATTTCGTGTTTTTTGAAAGAAGCAAGAGATCTCATGCTCAGAGCCATATGCAGGAAATAGCATCCAACCATAATTTAATCACATTATTTAGTTTATTTAACTTTTGCCTTCTGTTCAAGGTAGGGTTTTCTATTTGTGGAAGAGAAATACAGTATCACTTAGGCTAGTAAAAATGGTATCAAGTTGAGGGGGAAAAAGTAGTAAATGACACTATCAGTGATGCCTGGACATGGCCAAATCATAGAAGTAGTTTAGAAATCATTGAGATGGGGACGCCTGGGTGACTCAGTTGGTTGAACGGCAGCCTTCGGCTCGGGTCGTGATCCCGGACTCCTGGGATTGAGTCCCGCATCGGGCTCCCAGCTCCGCGGAGAGTCTGCTTCTCCCTCTGACCTTCTCCTCACTCATGTTCTCTCTCACTGTCTCTCTCTCAAATAAATAAATAAAATCTTAAAAGAAAAAAAAAGAAATCATTGAGATGTTAGGCTTAGATTTACTTTTTAAATTATGTGGTGAATAGCTTAAGCATTTTTTTAATAAGTTTGTGTGTGTGTGTGTGTGTGTGTGTGTGTGTGTGTGTGTTTAAAGATTTTATTTATTTGACAGAGATCACAAGTAGGCAGAGAGGCAGAGAGAGAGAGGAGGAAGCAGACCCCCCGCTGAGCAGAGAGCCCGATGTGGGGCTTCATCCCAGGACCCTGGGATCATGACCTGAGCCGAAGGCAGAGGCTTTAACCCACTGAGCCACCCAGGCACCCCAGCTGTAAGCATTTTTAAATTTGCTTTTGTTTTCTTAGTAAGTCATGTTATCTGAAGTGCTCTGGCTGAGATGACATAGTGGTACATCTGAATGATGTGGTATTTTATTCTTAGTTCAGTTGTATATGAACATATTTTCTATTTTAAGAGGACAGAGGAGGAAAGGAAGCAATCTTTTATTTTTGTAGAGGTAGATTTGGCATTCAATTGACAGATGAATACATTAACAAGCATTTATGATGAGGGGAGAATAATCTAAATCTGATTCCTAATAATTGGTTACAGTCTTCCCTCTTCAGTAGGTCTTCCCATAAGACCAGTGAGGGGGCTATGACTTTCTTCAGTTTTGAACAATGGAACTCTTGGATAGTATGACTTATGGGCCATCTTTTATTAATTCTCCCAGGTTAGGGGTGTCTGAGTACCTCAGTCAGTTGAGCATCTGACTCTTGGTTTGGGCTCAGGTCATGATCTCAGGATGGTGAGATCAAGACCCATGAGTCCCACATCAAGCAGGGAGCCTGCTGAAGAGATTCTCTCTCTCCCTCTCCTTCCTTCTCTGCTCTTCCCCCCACCCACACTCTCTCTTTCTCTCAAATAAGTAAACAAAATCTTAAAAAAAATTCTTCCAACTTATCCTCAATTAAAAAATACTATTTTTTTCACAAATTTTATAATTGAGAGTGCAAGAAGAATACTAAAGAAAGCATATATAATCCCATACTCAGAATTGTTATCCTGTAGCATTTTGCATTATTTGTTGCATTTTTTTTTTAAAAATTGACATAAAGCTAAATTATTTTTAACAACCTGCTTGCTCCCTTTTCAACACTCTCTTTAGAAGCAACAATTTTCATAAACTTAAAACTTTTCATAAATTAAAATATGCCCTGATACTTTCAATGCATTCACATTATAATAATTGTAAAACATCTATATAGTGTTTTTCCACCATAAATAGTGTTGTTTTTCATGAATGTTTTATACAGATTGCATCAAACCATATGCACTAGTTAGTATCTCGAGTATTTCATTCAATATTGTTTTGATATATACTCATAAGCCATGTATATAATATGTATAAGTATGCTATATACTCCATACTATAACAAATATATAAGAATATGCATGTATATGTAGATACACATTCATAGGTGTGTATGTATGTTTAGTTATTCAGTCAGTTCCTTACTTTTAACTGATGAGTAATATTCTCTCTCACAAATTAACTATATTTAATATTCCATTACTCTTTTCATGGATAGTCAAGTTCCTTTGTTCATTCCTATTTTGTGATTAAGGGAGCTAAGACTCTGTAAGATGGTTTATTCAAGACTAATCAGCTAGTCAAAACAAAGTTAGGATTTAAATCCACTATGTCTGATTCCTAAGACCAGTGTGACTTACAACTACACCACAGTCCTTTTATTTCCTCAGGTCATCTTAAGTCATCCATTCAAGGCAACAATAATATAGACACATGCTAGGAATTTTAAAGTAACTCTGCCTCTCCAGAATATATCACAACTCTCATACTGTGAGAGTTGTTAAATAAATGAGATGAAGAAAAACAGGTAAAAAGATGAGAGGATTTTTAAGTGGCCAGGAATGTCTGATAGTCTCTCAAAAAATAACATGTATTAATACATATTTTAAAGCAGTAACATTATTTCTAAACAACCAAGTGTTAGATGACAGACTAAGTTCTTTACAACTATCATTGCTAAATAAAACAGGAATACCCAAAGAGAAATATATAAATGCTTGTCATTTATATATGAGAAACTAAAGCTGAGGTCTACATAATTTGCCCACAACTACATGATGAATAATGAAGAACTAGTTTCTCTTTTTTTTGTAATTTTATTTCCCCCCACCAGTGTTCCAATATTCATTGTTTATGCACCACCCAGTGCTCCATGCAATAAGTGCCATCCATAATACCCACCACCAGGCTCACCCAATACTCCACTCCCTCCCTCCAAAACCCTCAGTTTGAAACTAGATTCTAATCCTGCACCAAACTTTTGTGGTCCCGAACTTTTGGGGTCGCCCTTCTCCAGGCTCAGTGGCAAGGAATTAGAGTTAAGATTGTGACATCAGACCTCTGGCACAATTCTTTCTTCTGTAGTCTGGTGACAGATAATAATGGGCTGGTAGTGTTGATGCTCAAAGCACTGCTTTATCTCGTGTTTTCCCTAATAAAGAAGTAAATTTTTTTACTTTAAAAATCAAAACGTCATAATCCACAGTTCACTAGGTTTTTGTGTTGATCGTACCTCATGAGCCTGTATTTCATTCTTAACCTACAAATTATGAGTTTTAACCTCAAAATAAAAAGAGAAAAAAGAGTTTCAAGCATAAAATAGCTATTTAATAAATGGCTTGGGACCCAAAGTGTCTGGAATAGAGTTAAACCCTGGGTAGTATCACATTTTTGCTCACAGGGATAAAGAACAGTTGTACATAGACACTGGAATAATCTCAAACTATACACCTTAATAAAATATCCAGCTAATAAAAGTCAGCTTTTGGACTAAAATAGGTGTTTTGCATTTAGCCCTTCACTTCACTGTGGCTTTAGAACCTCAGTTAAGAGGAGACTGATGATCTTTCATCAGGAATAGGTGATGTGTAGATCTCCTGAAGTCCCTTTGGATACCTGGTGATTCTCTGACGGCTGGTGTCTAATGACCTGGAAAATTAGAAAGGGATGGATATGCCAGTATCTTGGGACTGAAAGAGCTGCAGGCCAGAAAAGCAGAGAGACTGAAGCTTATGGAACAACTGAGAAGACCTGAGCTGGCAGCCGGGGGTCATTTCCTAGACCTTCAAACAAGGCACAAAATTTAAAAAATGAAAACCAAAAGAGCCCTTCCGGCTTTCTTATTTTATAATATGACATTCAGTTTTAGTGCTAAAGCTTCAAAACAGCAACAAAGATTTAAAATAGAGGTGCTAGATTGGGGGATTCGGAGATTAGAAATTGTCACCAGAAAATCCCACTCTGTCTAGCAAATCCCACTAGCCCATGAGTCACAGAATACGCCCTATGCTGATTGCACAGTTTAGCTTACCCCTTGCTGGAAAAATGTACCTGGATTGTCTCTATAATTCATGTACTTGTTTAGTAGTCATTAGTTGAGGCTTGTCTGCTTGGCACTGTGTGGTCAGGGGTGATGGCTAGATGGACACATACAAAGACACATAACCCACAACTGAGAGAGCACATGACAAGAGTTAGTTTGCTTCAAAGGTGCTCAAAAATGTAGAGTCACATTCTAAAATTCATCTAGAAGGAAATTAATGGGACTGCTTCAGCTTCATGTCATCCAGAGACTGGCAAAGATGAGTTGTATAAAGATAGTTAAAGGATGGAAGAGTAGAGGTTACCAATATCAGATATGCATTAGGAGCAACCATGGTTCCTACTGATAAGCACTTTTGCCACTGGGAAAAAAACAAAAAACAAAAAACAAAAAACAAAAAAAAAACAAAAAAACAATGACCAGCACAGCTTCTATGGACCTTCTGTGGATTTTACCAAAGTTCTTTACCCCACAGTTATTGGCCTTTCAAGATGCCAGATATCTGTATCTTTCCTCACACCATCCTCACCCTTGCCTCCATCAGAGCCTAGAATCTGTAGCTAAGTAAGCCCAGACTTCTGTAGCTAAGTAATTATAAAACATCAGCCTAGACTCTCCCAACTGACCCCCACTGCTCTGTGTACTCTTGGGCTTAGCTCCTCCAGCTATGTACTTGCACACAAGTGGCCTGACTCTTATCACCATTCTCTCTTCACCATACTTCCCTGTGCATAGTGGTGCAAAATTCTTCAGCCACAGAAGTGCATGCAGACAGGCAAGTACCCCATAGCTGCTTATCTTTGAGCTAGGTCTTCCCATCTGTGCACCTGCACACTGTCAGGATAAACCAATCACTAGCCTCCAGTGTTGTACACACACTAATAGGGTCATTCTGCAGGCACAGGAGTACACACTGATAGACAGGGCCCCAACAGTGGCAAATGGCATTGGATCTGGACCTGTCACCCCCATACTGATACATATCACTGACATCCACTGGCCTACACCCATGGAGAGATCCTACAGTCATAGAAGTACATACCAACAACCAGGATCCCTAAAGCTGACAGCTGGCACCCACAGTAGGTCCAGGTCCTTGATGCTGGCCCTGGTACCTAACTCTACACATGTATCCAAAACTGGTCCCTGTCCACTATACAGGCACCTCCTCCACAGCTGATTGTGTGCATACCATTAGCTCTGGCCAACATTGCTGCCTGTCCTGATCCATAGACACTGGTCCTAGAGGTGACACTGAGAAGCTCAACAGCCTCTGAAACCACTATGGAGCTCCTGTAGTGCTTGTTGGGGACCCCACAGTTGTTGATGGTTGATGATGTGGAAGCTAACAGTGTGAGTCAGTGAGACATTATAGCCCAAGACCCAGAGCCACCACACACCCCTGTACATGGCACTCTGCACCACCAGAACCAGAGTCATAGCATGATCCAGCATGTCTTCATTTACAGATGAAGGTCTTTCCTTACTGAGGTCAGCCTATAAAGTCTATAAAAGCTAAATACTTTCTCAAATGTGCAAATGTCACACACAAAGCTATAGGGATCACAAAGACAGGGAATCATAAACCTATAAAAGGAACACAGTAAACTTCTAATAACTAATCCTAAAGAAATGGAGATACATGAATTGCCCAAAAAAAATTCTAAATAATTCTTCTAAAGATGCTCAGAGAGATACAAAAGAACATAGATAAACAAAGTAATGAAAAACTTTGGGAAAAAAAATATAAGAAGAAATGAGAAGTAACCAAGAAGTAGTTTTGAAGATGAGGAATACAATTATTGAACTGAAGAAATAAAAAAGCTACAATAGTAGACTTTAAGCAAAAGAAGGTATCAGTTACCTTAAAGACATGTCACTTGAAATTATCAAGTCAGAGGAGCCAAAAAGAAAGGTGAATGAAAAAGAAAGAAAAAAATAATCTATGTACTTATGGACCATCATGAAAAGAAATGAGCTATGCATCATTTGAGTCTTGGAAGGAGAATGTAGGGGAATTGGGGCAGAAAGCTTATTTAAAGAAATGATGACTGAGAACTTCCCAAACAGGTTCAGAGATTTGAACCTTCAAGTTTATGAAGCAGTAGGTCATATTATAATTTCAACCCAAAGTGATCTTCTCCAAGATTCATTATGGTAAAACTGTCTAAAGTCAACAACAGAGAGATAATTTTGAAAGCAGCAAGAGAAAAAACATCTCGTACAAGGGAACTAACATAACGCTATCAGCAGATTTCTCAGCAGAAACCTTGCAAGTCCCAGGAGAAAATGGGATGGTATAATCAAAGTGCTGAGAAAAAGAAAAAATTACCAAGCAAAAATACTTCGCCTAGCAAAGTTGTTCTTCAAAAATGAAGGTGAAATACTTTCCTGGACAAACAAAAGCTGAGGAAGCCATTAGCACCATATGTACTGAAGGGCGTTCTTCAAGCTAAAACAAAAGGGCATTAATTAGAAACATAAAACTATATGAAAATGTACAATACACTGGTAAAGGTAAGTATCTAGTGAGACTTAGAATTCCCTAATACTATAATATGGTGGTGTGTTAACCACTCAACTGTAGTATAAATGTTGAAGGACAAAATTATGAGCATTAACTATAGCAAAACTGATTTGTTAATGGATACAAAATATAAAAAGATAAAGTTGTAACATCAAAAACAGAAAATAATGGGTGGGAGTAAGAGTACATTTTATATACAAAATAAGTTGTTACTATCTTAAAATAAACTACTATCAATAAGCTACTTAAAGTAAACTTCAGGATAACCACAAAACAAAAGCCAATAGTAGACACACACAAGATATAAAAAAAGAATCAAAATATACTATTATGGAAAATCATCAATTCACAGAGGAGGACAGCTAGAGAAGAAGAAAGGATCAAAGGAAATACAAAATAGCCAGAAATAATTGACAAGATGGTACTAGTTAAGTCCTTACCCAGCAATAATTACTTTGAATGTTAATGAATTAAATTCTCCAATCAAAAAACATGAAGTGATTGAATGGACAAAAAATAAAACAAAACAAAACAAAAAAAACCCTAGCCCAACTGTGTGTTGCCTACAAGAGACTCACTTCAGCTTCAAGGACACACACAGGCACACATAAGTGATATTGTGGAAGAAGATATTCCATGCAATTGGAAATCAGAGGGAGATATATCAGTCAAAATAGACTTTAAGTCAAAAACTATCAAAAGGGTCGTCTAGGTGGTTCAGTCAGTTAACCATCTACCTTCAGCTCCAGTCGTGACCTCAGGGTCCTGGGATGGAGCCCCATGAGGATGGAGGAGGGGAGGTCTGCTTCTCTTTCTCTCCCTCTGCCCCTCCCTCTTCTCATGTGTTTTCTCTCTCAAATAAATGAATAAAATCTTTATAAAAAATGTATCACAAAACAAAGAACCTCACTTTATAAAACAAAGGTGTCAGTTTATTAAAAGTATATGTAACTATTATAAATATATATCCACCCAATATCACAGCATCTAAATAAATAAAGCAAATACTGAAAGGAGTAAGAGACAACAATACAATAACAGTAGGGAACTTCAAAACCCTGCTTTCATCAATGGTTAGATCACCCAGACAGAAAACCAGTAAGAAACATCGGTCTTGAAGTACTCTTTACATCACATGGATTTAACAGATGTATACAGAACATTTTTATCCAACAGCAAGCAGAATACACATTGTTCTCAAGCATGCATGAACATTCTCTAGGATAGATGATGTGTTAAGCCTCAAAACAAGTTTAACAAATTTTTTTAAAAAGTGAAATCAACAAGTATTTTTTCCAGCTCCAATGGCATGAAACTAGGCATCAATAACAGGAAGAAATCTAGAAAGTTCACAAGTAAGTGGAAATCAAACAACAAACTCATGAAAACTGATGTGCAAATATGAAATCAAAATGGTCATTAAAAAATCTTGAAACAAGTGAAAATAGAAACTGTACATACCAAAACATGACATGAAGCAGGAGTGCTAAGGGAAGTATAAAGTGATAAAGGCATACATTTAAATAAAAAGTAAGATCTCTAAGCAACATAACTTTATACCTCAAGGAACATTAACAAGAACAAACTAAGCTGGAATTTAGCAGGTGGGTGGCATAAAGATTAGAATACAAATCATTTAAATAGAGACTAGAAAAGCAGTAGGAAAGATCAACAAAATTAGTTGGCTTTTTGAAAATATAAGCAAAATTAACTAACATTTACCGATACCCACTAAGAATAAAAGAGTATGGATTCAAATAAAGAAATGAAAGAGGAGACTTTGTACCACACAAATACAAAGGATTGTAAGAGAATACTACAGACAGTTATATGCCAACAAATTGAAAAATCTAGAAGAAATTGAAACATTTCTAGAAACATACAACCTACCAACTCTGAACCAGGAAAAAGTACAAAATATGAACAGGCAATTAACATGGGATTGGGTCAGTAATCAAAAACCTCTCAACAAAGAAAAATCCATGACCAGATGGTTTCATGATAAATTCTACCAGACATTTAAAAAAGAGTTGACCCCTCCTCCTCAAACTCTTCTAAATGGAGGAAACACTCCCGAACTTATTTTATGGTGCCAGAATTAGCCAGACACCGAAGCCAGTTAAGGGTAGCACAAGCAAAGAAAACTACAGGCCAGTATCCTTGATAAATACAGATGCAAATATTCTCAGCAAGATACTAGCAACCAAATTCAGTATCACATTAAAGAATCATTTGCCATGATCAGGTAGGATTCATCCTTGGGATTCAATGATGGTTGAACATATGCAAATCAATAAATATGATGTACCACATCAATAGAATGAGAGACAAAAATCACGAGATCATCTCAATAGATGCAGGAAAAAACATTTGACAAAATACAGCAGATTTTCCTCATTAAAGAACTCTCACACACCTCAGTCTAAAAAAGGCCATTTGACAATAAGTCATATTGCCAGCTAATGTTATCTTCAATATTGAAAAGCTCAAAGCTTTTCCTTTAAGATCATGAAGAAAAGATCATGCCTACTCTCCCTATTACTATTCAACACAGTATTGGAAGTCCTATCCAGGTTATTAAGCAAGAAAAAAAAGTAAAGCCATCCCAATCAGAAAGGAAGAATTAAAACTGTCTCTGTTGATAGCATGGTCTTATAAATGAAAAATCCTAAAAGCTCTACTGAAAAGAGCAAACAAAACAAAAAAGCCCTGCTGGAACTAATCAATGAATTCAGGTAAGTTGTAGGATACAAAATTAGCATCCATAAACCAGTTGGATTTCTATAACTAACAATTGACTGTATGAAAAAGAAATAAAGAAAATGATACCATTTATCATAGCATTAAAAACAAAAACATAATTAAGAATAAATTTAACCAGGCAGGTGAAAGATACATTCACTGAAGACTATAAGGCATTGATGAAAGAAATTGAAGACACAAGTAAATGGAAAGATATCCTATGTTCATGGGTTGGAAGTTAATATTGTTAAAATGTCCACATTACCCAAAGTCAATGTATTCCCTATCAAAATTCTGATGGCACTTTTCAGAGAAATAGAACAAATATTCTAAAATTCATCTGAAGCCACAAAATGTCGCAGATAACCAGAACATTCCTGAGAAGTGTGCAAAGCTGAAAGCATCACTCTTCCTGATTTCCAGCTACATTACAAAGCTATAGTAATCAAAACAGTATGGCACTGGCATAAAAATAGACATATAGACCCATTGAAGAATAAAGAGCCCAGAAAAAACCCTCAAATATACAGTCAAGTAATATTTGAAAAGGGAGCCAAAAACACTCAATGGGGGAAAGTTTAGTCTCTCCAATAAATGGTATTAGGAAATCTGAGTAATGAAATGCAGAAGAATGAAATTGGACCCCTATAATATACCACTCACAAAATTTAATTCAAATAAAGATTTTAATGTAAGATTTAATCCTGTAAAATTCCTAAAAGAAAACATATGGGGAAATCCCCATGATATAAATCTTAGCAGTGATTTTTTAGATGTGATATCAAAAGCGTAAGCAACAAAAGAAAAACAGGTTGTGAGACTACAAAAAACTAAAAAAGCTTTTGCATAGCAGAGAAAGCAGTAAAATGAAAAGGAAACCTGCAAAAGAGGATAAAGTATTTGTAAGGCATTTATTGATAAGTGGTTATTATCCAAAATATATAAGGAATTCATATGACAGCAAAAAACAATCCAATACTAAAAATAGGTAGAGTAACTGAAGAGACATTTTTCCAAAGAAGGTATTCAAATGGCCAATGGGTACATGAAAAGATGCTCAATATCAGTAGTCATCAGGGAAATAAAAAGCAAAATCATAATGAGATACCACCTCACACCTGCTGGAATGGGTATTATCAAGAAGATAAGAAATGACAAGTGCTGGAGGGGTTGAGAGAAAAAGAAACTCTTCAACCACTGTTGGAGGGAAAAAAATAGGTAAAGCCATCATGGAAAATAGTGTGGAGATTCCTCAAAAAGTTAAAAATAGAACTATCATATGATCCAACAATCCCACTTCTGGGAATCCAATGGAAATGAAATCAGAATCTCAGATATTTCTAGCATTACTCACAATAACCAAGATATGGAAACAACCTATATTTCAGTTATTTACAATAAAATATTATTCAGCCATGAGAAAGAAGGAAACCCTGCCATTTGTGACAGCATGGATGGACCTTGAGGACATTATGCTAAATGAAAGGAATCAGACAGTGGAAGATACATACTCCATGATGTCACCTCAATGTGTGGAATCCAAAAACATCAAACTCATAGAAACAGAATGGTGGTTGCCAGGGGCTGAGGGATGGGGAAAAGGGAGAGATATTCATCAAAAGGTACAAACTTTCAGTTATGAAATGAATATATTCTGGGACTCTAAGGTAGAGTAGGATGGCTATAGTCTATGATACTGTATCACATATTGAACATTGCTATTCAAGTAGAGCTTTAATGTTCTCACCTTAACAACAAACAAAATGGTAATTATGTGAGGTCAAAGATGTGTTAACTAACGTTACAGCAGTAATCATTTTGCAATATATACATGTATCAAATCATCATATTGTACACCTTAAACTCACACAATGTTACATGTTAATTGTCTGAATAAATTTGGAAAAAATAGTTTTATAGGTGCTTAAGTTTATGGCCATATTTCTAAAATTTTCCTAAATTATTATTGTTAATAAGATGATATGACAAAAAATCAAATTGCAAAATGTTTGCTGGAGAACCTAGATGGTCATTTGCTTTATGAGAGAACTCATATGAAGGATCTATAGAGTAACGTAGTTGACACAAAGTAATGAGTGGGTTGTTACCACCAAGGTCAAAATGAGACCCATTTTCTGGTTTCATTGTTCACAAAGTATCTGATGATGTCTTCTTCCCCACAAGTATGTCATGATTCTACGTGTAGCTGATAGTCATACAGAAACAGCTGCCTCCCTCTGGAGATCACAGTACTCTGTACAGTTTCTGGATTCTTCCACTTGCAATTTTCCACAGATGAAGCTACTTAAACTTTACATTCAGGCCCACCTGGGACCAATCCTGTTCCATTTAACAGCTCTGTGCCATTACCTTTATGGCTCAGAGTAAAGTCATGTTCATCTAATCCTCCTTTCCTGAGATTTCTTCATCATTGAACTTAAATTTTAATAACTGGACTTTCAGAAATTCTATGTCATCTAAAATATTCCTGATATTCTTGCTACAGTACTAGATTGCTCCTTTGTTTCCTTGAGCTAGAAATTATGTTCATTCCAAGAAGATTCACACTCCAGGGTCATCTGGGTGGCTCAGTAGGTTAAAGCCTCTACCTTCGGCTCAGGTCATGACCCCAGGGTCCTAGGATCGAGCCCCACATGCAGCTCTCTGCTCAGCAGGGAGCCTGATTCCACCACGTCTCTCTGCCTGCCTCTCTTTCTACTTGGGATCTCTGCCTGTCAAATAAATAAGTAAAATAAATAAGAAAATAAATAAATAAGTCAAATAAATAAGTAAAACCTTAAAAAAAAAAGAAGAAGATTCCATAGAGTGCTGGATTTCATATTTAACTTCAGTGCCCTGCAAACCATCACTACCACCAATTTCCAGGTTTCTTAGACCTTACCCAGTCTCCCTTGATGTAATACTGTATCCCTCTGTGCCAGGTATAGTTCTAAGAGCTTTGCACAAACTATATTGTTTAATCCATACAATAGCACTGTGAAATATGTACTATTACAGTCAACATCACTTTTTTTTTTTTTTTTAACTGGAGGTACTGAGGCATGCACAAGTTAATTAACTTGCTCAAGCAATCTAGCTTGCAGTTCTAGTAAGTGGCAGAGCCAGTGTTCTAGTCCAAGCAGTCTGGTCTTGGCCACCAACCTGCCTCACTCATTTGCCTGCAGAGGATGCTACTGAAGCTGCCTCTTGTGTCTGTGATGGAGATGACCCCCCACCCCCAAGGGGCAGCCTAGTTCTTGATCCTCGGGACCCACCACATGCCTGCTCTGCTTCCTTCTGTCCTCTACTTCTGGTTCTTTTCCCATTTCCTACCTGCCTTAGTATCAGTCTGGGGTTTTTGTTGCGATCCCTTATGATCTCACCCATCTCCCCCCACATGTACAATGACTTGGTTTAGAGTATTTTCCCCACCTATGATCACACCAAATTGACCAAATCAGATTTTATGCAACAACGCATAAATTGTTGCAACTTTTCTCTGAACCTTTTCACTTGATCATATACATTGATATTTCATGTATCTACCAACCATATTAACCGTAGCAGCTGCTAATGACCTAATTAATACTTATTATTCAAAGCCGTATTTGCTGTGAAGGACATCAGTGCTTGTGGGAAACACATATACAAGGCAAGAATAAAAATTTAAAATACTAATGTGCAATGCCAATACATTTCAACTTTTCTTAGTTGTGTCATTGAGATAGTAAAGACACTAAAAAGTCAGAAATTAGTCATATTAAAATATCTTGATGTCATCAGGAAAAGTTTTAGAAAGGGTAAGGTTTATTTGGTATTATTGTTTTTCAAACATGCAATACTTGTTTAGACCTTCTAGATTTAGACCTCCCTGCCTGTGTGAGCGACAGCCCATATTCTCCACTGCCAAACATTTAACATTTACTAGTTTGGGAGTTGAATGATATTTGTAACACTCTTTATGCTAATGAAATCATTCCAGGATGATTTCAGATCATGACACCCATCATGAGGAAACTATCATAGGATACCCACTAACCAATAGTTAAATATACCAAGATGGTCTGTTTAAAATATCCCAGTGAAAATATATCACCACTTATTTGGACTTTATGTGGAAACTAAGTGGCATTTTTAAATTTGCAATTTACATTTAGAAGGAACATTTCTTGGAAAGAAATAAAAAGTCAACTTGGGATGATTTGTTTTATTGGGATGAATAGTACTTCCACTGTCTGAAACTGCATTATTATTGATTAGTTTACATTAATATTGATTAGTATATACTCAGTTATTCTGTATTTCTACTCATTAGCAAGTAAGCTTGAGGAACATCTGTATTATTTCTAACTGTCCTCATAACCTAAAAAATGGACATAGGACACAATAAGTACCCAATAGGTATTTGGTGAATTAAAAAATACTAAATTAATGAACATTTTAAAAACTAGATATTGCTTTCCATGTGTTTATTACACTTAAGAATAATAGACATTGGAAGTATTTATCCTAACAACTACAAAAATATCTCTCATCTTTCCTAGGATATAGGTATCTAGAAGGGTCATTCTCAGTTTTAACTTCAATCCCTTCCCACAAAAAAAAAAAAAAAAAAGGTGTCTGAATTCAAAGAACACTTTCAAGTAATATGCTGTTATTATATCTGGCTGCCAGGTTTATTAATGGTGAATTCAAATCAACTACTAGGAATAATATGAGAAGAAAATTCATATTAAGAAATGTGTGAGTGGTGGTTGCAAGAAAACAGAAACCATAATCAAGTATTTATTCTTTTGTAATTTGGCTTCATTGCAGGGTACCTTAATTCGCAAAGGCTGGCATTAATTCCTTATACGCTTTCAAGAAATTACCATTTTTATTCTGTGCTTTGCCAAAGCTTCATGGGGGCTGATAACAGAACCATGCTGCTGGAGGACTCTGATTACTTGGAAAACTATGTTGTCACCCCCACCTGTCTCCTTTGCACACATCCTCTACCACTGCTTCTGAGCACTGGCTTTCCATGACAAAGATAATGTCACTTTTTAAGCCTTGGTATGGCATCTTAGACAAATGCCTTCCATCACTCTTTACCAATAAAATCCAATTTCTTTGTCCTATTTTTAAACACCTGGAGTGGGAAAAATCTTATAATAGAAGAAGCTGTTCATTTATTACAGTATGTGGCTTTATACCCATCAATTTGTGTTTTTTTTTGATAACCATTTTCTGCCACATTCGTGCCTTAAAATATTGAAGACCAGGGTATCCACAGCCTGATTCTATGCTTTCTAGCTCTGGGAGGCTTGGCGTGAGGAAGGAGCAGAGGTTTACTGCCATATGCATTTCTATGGGTTGTGGATGACAGAGGAATTTTCCTCCCACAGAACAAATATGCCAAGAGTTTCAACAGACTGGCTTCTTCAGTTGTCTAGGTTTGGGACTGCAGAATTCATGGTGTAGAAAATAATCAGAATCAGATGTAGGAGAGCATGACAGGTAAAGAACATGGGCTCTGACGTTCAGATAGCCTGGGTTCAAATCCTGACTTTACCATGTATTAGTCATGTGCCCAAGAGCAAATGACCTAACCTTTGTGCATCAGTTTGTTCATCCCCAAAATGGGAAATAAGATGTCTGCCACACAGGATTTCTGGAAGAAATAAATGAGATAATATCTTTAAAGAGTTTAGAATAACAATTGACATATTGTCTTTAGTCTTTAACAAGTAATTGTTGGGTATTTTCTTCTGTATTATCAGATAAGACTCATGCAGAAAATCCCACACATAATAAAAAGTTAGTTTGATGTTCTTAACTGAATCTCAGTCCTACCTTTAATCTTAACGATTACATGTCCAGCCTTTGATACAGGATGTAGGCAGTTTTTCTCTTGGATAGTAGAGAGGGGATAGAAACAGACAGTTTGGATATTGGAAGTAAGCAAAGGATGTGATGTGTTTTAAATGTGAGTAGCGTTCCAATTGAATTTTTTTAAATTTTTTCAATTTATTTATTTTCAGAAAATCAGTATTCATTATTTTTTCAGCACATCCAGTGCTCCATGCAATCCATGCCCTCTATAATACCCACCACCTGGTACCCCAACCTCCCACCCCCCCCCCCCGCTGCTTCAAACCCCTCAGATTGTTTTTTAGAGTCCATAGTCTCTCATGGTTCACCTCCCCTTCCAATTTAACCCAACTCCCTTCTCCTCTCTAACACCCCTTGTCCTCCATGATATTTGTTAAGCTCCACAAATAAGTGAAACATATGGTAATTGACTCTGCTTGACTTATTTCACTCAGCATAATCTCTTCCAGTCCCATCCATGTTGCTACAAAAGTTGGGTATTCATCCTTTCTGATGGAGGCATAATACTCCACAGTGTATATGGACCACATCTTCCTTATCCATTCGTCCGTTGAAGGGCATCTTGGTTCTTTCCATAGTTTGGTGACCGTGGCCATTGCTGCTATAAACATTGGGGTACAGATGGCCCTTCTTTTCACGACATCTGTATCCTTGGGGTAAATACCCAGGAGTGCAATTGCAGGGTCATAGAGAAGCTCTATTTTTAATTTCTTGAGGAATCTCCACACTGTTCTCCAAAGAGGCTGCACCAACTTGCATTCCCACCAACAGTGTAAGAGGGTTCCCCTTTCTCCACATCCTCTCCAACACATGTTGTTTCCTGTTTTGTTAATTTTGGCCATTCTAACTGGTGTAAGGTGATATCTCAATGTGTTTTTTTTTTTAAATTTTTATTTTTTATAAACATATATTTTTATCCCCAGGGGTACAGGTCTGTGAATCGCCAGGTCCACATACCCCACAGCACTCACCAAAGCACACACCTGCCCCCAATGTCCATAACCCCACCCCCCTTCTCCCAACCCCCCTCCCCCCAGCAACCCTCAGTTTGTTTTGTGAGATTAAGAGTCACTTATGGTTTGTCTCCCTCCCAATCCCACCTACATGGATGGAACTAGAGTGTATCATGCTTAGTGAAATAAGTCAAGTGGAGAAAGACATTTATCTTATGATCTCCCTGATATGAGGAAGTGGTGATGCAACATGGGGGCTTAAGTGGGTAGGAGAAGAATAAATGAATCAATGTGGTTTTAATTTGAATCTCCCTGAGGGCTAATGATGATGAACATTTTTTCATGTGTCTGATAGCCATTTGTATGTCTTGATTGAAGAAGTGTCTGTTCATATCTTCTGCCCATTTTTTGATATGTTTGCCTGTTTCGTGTGTGTTGAGTTTGAGGAGTTCATTATAGATCCTGGATATCAACCTTTTGTCTGTACTGTCATTTGCAAATATCTTCTCCCATTCCATGGGTTGCCTCTTTGTTTTTTTCACTGTTTCCTTTGCTGTGCAGAAGCTTTTGATTTTGATGAAGTCCCCAAAGTTGATTTTCGCTTTTGTTTCCTTTGCCTTTGGAGACATATCTTGAAAGAAGTTGCTGTGGCTGATATCGAAGAGATTACCGCCTATGTTTTCCTCTAGGATTCTGATGGATTCCTGTCTCATATTGAGGTCTTTTATCCATTTTGATTTTATCTTTGTGTACGGTGTAAGAGAATGGTCGAGTTTCATTCTTCTACATATAGCTGTCCGATTTTCCCAGCACCATTTATTGAAGAGACTGTCTTTTTTTCACTGTATATTTTTTCCTGTTTTATTGAAGATTAATTGACCATAGAGTTGAGGGTCCATATCTGGGCTCTCTACTCTGTTCCACTGGTCTATGTGTCTGTTTTTATGCCAGTACCATGCTGTCTTGGTGATCACAGCTTTGTAATAAAGCTTGAAATCAGGTAACGTGATGCCCCCAGCTTTATTTTTGTTTTTCAACATTTCCTTAGCAATTCGGGGTCTCTTCTGATTCCATACAAATTTTAGGATTATTTGCTCCAGCTCTTTGAAGAATGCCGGTGGAATTTTGATCGGAATGGCATTAAAAGTATATATTGCTCTAGGCAGTATAGACATTTTAACAATGTTTATTCTTCCGATCCAAGAGCATGGAATGCTCTTCCATCTATTTGTGTCTTCTTCAATTTCTTTCATGAGTGTTCTGTAGTTCCTTGAGAACAGATCCTTTACCTCTTTGGTTAGGTTTATTCCCAGGTATCTTATGGTTCTTGGTGCTATAGTAAATGGAATCAATTCTCTAATTTCCCTTTCTGTATTTTCATTATTAGTGTATAAGAAAGCCACTGATTTCTGCACATTGACTTTGTATCCTGCCACGTTGCTGAATTGCTGTATGAGTTCTAGTAGTTTGGGGATGGAGTCTTTTGGGTTTTCCATATAAAGAATCATGTCATCTGTGAAGAGAGAGAGTTTGACTTCTTCATTACCAATTTGGATACCTTTTATTTCTCTTTGTTGTCTGATTGCTGTTGCTAGGACTTCTAATACTATGGAGCTCAATCACAAGGAAAAGTTCAGAAGGAACTCAAACACCTGGAAGCTAAAGACCACCTTGCTTAAGAATGCTTGGATTAACCAGGAGATCAAAGAAGAACTGAAACAATTCATGGAAACCAATGAGAATGAAGACACTTCGGTCCAAAACCTATGGGATACAGCAAAGGCGGTCCTAAGGGGAAAATACATAGCCATCCAAGCCTCCCTCAAAAAAATTGAAAAATCCAGAACACACCAGCTGTCTCTATACCTTAAAGAACTGGAGAATCTACAACAAATTAAACCAACTCCACACATAAGAAGGGAAATCATCAAGATTAGAGCTGAGATCAATGAGGTAGAAACCAGAGATACAGTAGAACGTATCAATGAAACTAGAAGCTGGTTTTTTGAAAGAATCAATAAGATCGATAAACCATTGGCCACACTAATCCAAAAGAAAAGAGAGAAAGCCCAAATTCATAAAATTATGAATGAAAAGGGAGAGATCACAACTAACACCAAGGAAGTAGAAACAGTCATCAGAAGTTATTATCAACAGTTATATGCCAATAAGCTTAGCAACCTAGATGAAATGGATGCGTTCCTGGAAATATATAAACTACCAAAATTGAACCAGGAAGAAATCAACAACCTGAATAGACTGATATCTAATAACGAGATTGAAGCAGTGATCAAAAACCTCCCAAAAAACAAGAACCCAGGACCTGACGGATTCCCTGGGGAATTCTACCAAACCTTCAAAGAAGAAATAACAACTATTCTCCTAAAGCTGTTTCAAAAAATTGAAGCAGAAGGAAAACTTCCAGACTCTTTCTGTGAAGCCAGCATTACCCTGATCCCCAAACCAGGCAAAGACCCTACCAAAAAGGAGAATTTTAGACGAATATCACTGATGAATATGGATGCTAAGATTCTCAACAAGATCCTAGCCAACAGGATCCAACAGAACATTAAAAAGATTATCCACCATGATCAGGGGGGATTCATCCCTGGGCTACAAGGATGGTCCAACATTCGCAAATCAATCAACATGATTCAACAAATTAATATGAGAAGAGAGAAGAACCACATGGTCCTCTCAATTGATGCAGAAAAGGCATTTGACAAAATCCAGCATCCATTCCTGAATAAAACGCTTCAAAGTATAGGGATAGAGGGAACATTCCTGAACCTCATCAAATCTATCTATGAAAGACCCACAGCAAATATCATCCTCAATGGGAAAAAGCTTGCAGCCTTCCTGTTGAGATCAGGAGCAAGACAAGGATGCCCACTTTCACCACTCTTGTCCAATTGAATTTTTACCATAATTACTTTAAAATAATATTTGATGCACAACCAGTATTAATTTTATGAGGTGATTTGTGTTTCCATCCAGACAGGATTTATGATGGGCTAAAGTACAATTATTCCCATACATGGGTAACATCTGCATTTTTTATTTTTTAAATTTTTAATGTAGAGGTTTTAAATTATTATATTCTTCCTGACACCTTGAGTATAATATATCCACCAATGAATGCAGTAAATAGACTCTGTTTTTGTTTGATTCAAGTCTTTTTATTTAGTAAGTTCTTTTCATTTGTAATCTCCCAAATCTTATTTATCTCTCAGAAATACAATATTTTGTCTAGTAATGCAAACATATGTAGCTAGATCATATGAATGAATAAGACTATCAAATATAGCTAACATACCTACTTTTGATTCAATAATGAATTGAAAGATTGGATGTTTTCAAACTGTGTTTTACTGAAGAATATCTCCAGGGACCTCTAGAAAGAGAAACTCTTCACTGCATCAGCAGTTCTTGACCTTATTTTCGTGTTTTAGTTTTGTTACTGCCATTGGCAGGGTTAACAGCTGGAAAAATGAAAACCAACAAGGAATGAGTGGAAGTGGGACTTATGTATGGAGAGGCCACTATAGTGAGAGTCAAGAAGTTCAGGTTTTTGTCTTAGCACCCCAGTAATACCAGCTAACATTTATTGAGTACACAACAGGAACCAGGCAAGCCCTATTTATTCATTATCTCATTTAATTGAAGCAGTTTGACTCTGAAGTAATTCCTCAGGCAAAGTGACTAGGGCCAAGGCTAGGGCAGACTCATCAGGTATGAACACACAATGTTCCACTTGGATAATTACATGAGATCCCCCTTACTAGGCATGATAACATCCAAAGCCATCCTATTTTGGAGGATGACAAGTTTAGAGTTCAGTAAGAACAGGCTTTGCTGGTTATCACTTAAGGCTTCCTGGATGGATTAATAAGAGTTTCTTTGTGTGCTATAACATCCTTCAGGCCAATGGAAGGGGGAAAAATGGTGAACAAATGACAGATTATGGAAAGCAGAATGTGGCCACCTGGCCTTGAGAAGGAAGCTGGAAGTTGTAACCATGGAGTGGATTCCTCCCTGTGTCCAGAGAAAACCCAGAGGCAGTGACCCAACCACCCAAGTGAAAGCCATAGCTAAAGATTTGGGCAACATAACCATCGAGTCCCACTTGGGACCACCAATTAATACCCGGGTAGCATGACTGGTCAGAGCCAAACCAGTCACTATACTTTAATATGATAGAGTAACTATATGGTTCCAATGATATCCATCCCATACTTCTGGAACAATTGAATTAGTTGTTTGGAGTGATTTTTCTTTTCCTAACATAGGATGTCTGGGTATTCCCAGAAATGTCCATAACCTAGGATAATCCCCCCAAAATGGTCCCAAACATGATAATAACCACCCATGGCTCTGGTGGTGTTGTTTCTAAGTTAGTAGTTAGGTGAGGTGCCTGTTTATTTTAATTGACAGAAAAAAATTGACCGTGTTTTTGATAGTGTATGCCACAGACCGTTTTTCTGACTCAATATTGATAAGGGTAGATGAATCAAGAGTACCTGTCTTAGCTTTTTCTTTATTTAGGTACTACTTTAGGAGCTTTCTGTTCTCTCCATGGTGTGGCGATACTCCCCCCCCCCCCAACCCCATGGCAATTCTGAGAAATTGGAGAAGGGCAACTGTTCAATACCCAACAGGTGGATTGATTTCCTTGTCGGGTACACTAATGGGCCCACTGTAGAATCCATCAGGTTCCCATCCCATGACCAGACACCATAGGAACAGCAGAAGTTGAATGTGGAAACACAGGTGTTTTGTAGAACCTTATTTAGGGAAGTCTTCCCCTTCTGCAAGAATTGCACCTGTAGCCCAACCTTAGATGTTAATGTGGCTGCAGCATTAGAAATTTGAACAGGTTGTGTGGTACCACACATACATGATGGCCAGGGAGGCAGCGCTGTCAGTTGTGAGGAGTTGGGCTGGGTGTGGGTTATACCAGACCAGGACCTCAACTTTCTCCCCTCTCTCAATGGTGAATGTTCCACTTCAGATATATTGCATTTCAGCAGGTTCAGCTTGTAGCAAGACAAAAAGATCCCAGTAGTTATGGACTAGTTCTCTCCCACTAGGGGGGTGTGAAGTAACTCCCCCATCCCGGTGAAACATCTCACTGCAAATTCCAGTAGATAACTCCTTTCTAGGGGCTTGGTGTTCTCAGCAGCCTGGAATGTTTCTCCATGGTGAGAGTTGGGGCAATACCCGTTTCTGTGCCTTCTTTTTCTTTACAGTATTGGGGGCCTTGGCAGGGGTCCCCGGGCTAGCATATAGGGCACCTGGCTTGATATTCAAATGTGTTAAAGCCGGGGACAGTAATTTATTCCACCCAGCCAAGGTGATTTTACTTGTTGGTAATTTAGTATAATTTAATATTCCATTCTTCTTTCTACCAGTGCTGCTGCTTAAGGGTTATAGAGAAGATGGAAGCTCCATTTAATGTCATGTTCTTTTATCCAGTCTTGGCGCATTGTGAGCTTTGAAATGTAGCCCCTGGTCACTGTTTATGTGATGAGGGTTTCCATACATGGTATTTACCTTCTCTAATCCCCTTATGGTGGCAGCCTGTTTTGCTCAGCAACTAGCAAAACAAGGGTTAGGCCAGATGCGGTGTCCACACTAACTAGGGCATATTTAGAACTCTCATTCAAAGGGAGGGGAACAATGTAATCAATTTGCTAATCTTTTAGCAGTTGGGAACTTTGGTGGATGGCACCAAACTCCTCTGGTAGTTGCCTTAGGCATTGTTTGCAACACTCAATTTGCTGTTGCAGCCTTGACCAAGTCACTGCATTTCAAAGGCAATCCAGGATCCCTGGCAAAACACCATCCCACTACAGTGAGCCACTCTTGCTGTGCACCCAATCCGCTCTGTGTACTGAAGGGTCAATTGCTCTGGCTTATACCAGAGCTAAGACATCAGCTTTCTGATAGCCAAGGGATATCAGCCTCTTTATGAGCCAGGATATGCAAGACAATGTGGATCGCCTCAGTCTCTTGCAGGTGAACCAAATGTCACTCCATATATCCTGACCCGACAAAGGCTTATTTATGATCATCTACCCCTCAGCATCCCATCTTCTAAGCTATGGGTTTAATCTCTTTAGAATAACCCAGTTGTCAGGGCAAAGTGTTAATGGCCAGGGCTCATGGGTGATCCCCAGCCAAATCACTCTGAGTTCAGCCCACTGGCTGCTGTGGTTTGCTCCCATTTTGAGGCATCTGTATGCCAAACATTAGTAGGAATTTCTTCCATTCCTTCTGTACAGGCCACAGCAGCTGCCACAAGAATAGTGATCTACATATTTGGAGGATCTAAAGATGTAGACATTTTTGTTTCTACACATTTCTAAACATAGTGGGCTCATGGACAAGGTGTTCCTTTGCTGCATACAGGCATATCACTTAGTCAAAGTGGGAGTTTAAGCCATGGCAGAGGTAGGTCAGTATGAGAACATATTCTCAACCCATCCCTTGAGAGGAAAGAAGGTTCATACAATGATGTGTTGTCCTTTCATGAGAGGATCAACCTGGTGTGTACACTGCTAGGAGCTGTTGCTCTACAGGGGCATGTCGGGTTGTTGCCTACTTCCAGAGCTGAGACCAGATTCCTGGAGGTATATTCCTTCTCTTCTCTCTGCCACAGTGTCCATCGCATACATCACAGATATGTCCAGTTGAAATGATAGCTCTGCTTGGGAGATGCCCACAGCTTTAATCTTCTTCACTAGTCATTCTGCCTTCTCAAAGGCAGCTTGCTGCTCTGATGCCCTGCCAGTAAGATTGTATCCCTGAGGCCTCTGCTGGAGCAGATTGGGTATGAGGGCTTTAAGGGGCAGATGGGATAGTTCTGAACTGTTGTTCAGGCCAACCAAGATATTGTTGGGTTGTCAGTCTGTTCAAGTAGAGTCCCTGCATCAATGCAGTCAAATCACATTTGCTTTCATGTTATTTTTACTGGACCTTCTATAGCTGATTATAGTAGCTTTTTAGTTTTCCAACATCCCTCTTTATCTTGGTCTTTCCCACAGCAACTATCTCCAAATTTCATGGCTTAAAACAACACACATACACTATTTCCCAATCTCTATGGGTCAGGCATCCAGGCGTAGCTTAACTGGGTCCTCTGGCTCAAGGTCTCTTACAAGGCTGCAATCAAGATGTTGAGCATAGCTGTGGTGTTTTTTAAGCTTAGCTGAGGTGAATCCATTTGTAGGTTCACTCACTCACGTATTTAATGGCAGATTCAATTCCCAGCATGTTTTTGTCTCTAAGTTCCTTACCACATGGCCCCTTCCCTGAGGCAGCTCAGAGTGTGGTAGCTGGGTTCCATGAAAGTGAGCCAATGGGAGCCCTAGAGAGGGTAAGCAGATCAAAATTCGGTCTTTTATAATCTGATCTAAGAACTAACATCTTGTCCCCCTTTAAAAAAAAATTGAGATATAGGGGGCGCCTGGGTGGCTCAATGAGTTAAGCCTCTACCTTCAGCTTGGGTCATGGTCTTGGGGTCCTGGGATCAAGACCTGCATTGGGCTCTCTGCTCAGCGGGGAGCCTGCTTCCCCTCTCTCTCTGCCTGCCTCTCTGCCTACTTGTGATCTCTCTGTCAAATAAATAAATAAAATCTTTTTAAAAAATTGAGATATAGTTGAATATTATATAAGTTTAGGGGGTGTGACATATTGATTTGACACATTTATATTGCAGTATACTTGAATAGATAAATAAGTCATGGAAATCTAATACACAGTAAAGTGATAATAAACATCTTGTCACTTTTGCTGCATCCTGTTCATCACTAGGTCCATCTCACACCCAAGAAAAAGCATTAATACCTTGAGTTGGGGATCACTAGGGACCATCTTGGAAAGCAGCCCATGTGAGAGCCCTTCATCATTTTGTTGTTGGGCTCGGAAGAGAGCTAGAGAAGGAGGTGAGTGCTGAGCCCTACTAGCACCACTCTCAGCCTACTGCATCTCCTAAGGATTCAATAAAGCCTCTATCCCCAAGATAAATCAAATCCTGAGTGCCTGTTCAGGTTGGCAGCATCCCAGCCCATTAACTTCTCAAATGACTCGTATGCATAATACCTGGAATTCTGAGGGACGTGACAGGGGTTCTGAGCATTAGCTTAGCATGAGGAGATCCATACCATGTCAAATATATTCACTCCAGTTTCCCACAAAGACTCTCAAACTTGAAACAGAAGAAAGCATCCTTAATTCTCTTTAAATAAATAATTCCTTCAGTGAAGGAGCAGATGGGTGAAGGAATGAAAGAATGAAATGACAGAACAACATACAGAAAATGTTGCTTAATCTTCAACATCTCACAGATTAAAAGCTCAATATAAATTGGTTGAATAACAAATCATGAATAATATCTGTGTAGGCTTACATAATATTGCATGTCTCTACAATGAGTATGGAGCTAGGATTAAGTTCTGTGGTGAAGACTTTGGGGGAATAATAAGGAAATATGAATTAGTAGAAGTTCTATTCAAAGCACAGTTGACCCTCACTTGGAGTAAAGGGGGGTGAAGGAAAATACAGATAGATTCATAGACTATTTTAAAAAATAACCCTGAAGGGAAATAAGATTGAATTATTTGCATTCAAAAATCAGACACATTTGAAAAAAGAAGAAAAAAAAAAAGAAATCCAGAGGGAAGATGGTGGGGGATGGGTGAGTCTGGTGGTGGGTATCAAGGAGGGCACTTACTGCATGGATCACTGGATGTGGTGCATAAACAATGAATTTTGGAACACTGAAAAAATAAAATTAAATTTTAAAAAATGAAAGAAATCCAGAATTTTTAGATTAATACAATAGTAAACTATTCATTGAAAATGGCTGAGCTCTCTCTCTCGTCCTCCGTCTCTCGTCTCCTTCCTTCCCTTCTGTCTTTCATGAATGTTAGAAGAAAGTTTGAGTTGCAGATGATGTGTTGGAGATGGAGGTAGTCAGTCTCTGCTTCCTGCTTATTCCCCAGTCTCTGCTTCCTGCTTATTCCCTCCCCCGCACTCAGCCCTAAGTAAAGTGTTGGATTTCAAGCTATGCAGAGTTCCCTCACCCATACTAAGCTTCAGGCTATGGTATCCACAGGAAAAGTTGCTGGCAGAGGCAAGGACATTTTTTCTGGCAGGCTCTGTGTGTAGGAATGGTGAGCCAGACTGATGCTCTCATGTTACAATACACACCATATCTGGTGACTACTATGAAGTGGCAAACAATTGATATTTTTGATTCTTAATCCTTTAAATACTTGCTTTTATAAAAACACCAATTTTTGTTTCCTTTTCCTTTTTTCTTTCTTTCTTTTTTTTTGTTTTTTTTTTTTTTGTTGTTGTTGTTTTTGTAAATTACAATTAGTTCTCAAACCATTGTTGGGCTGATGTAAGAGTTGATCCTATATAATATTAGAATTAAGGAAAGGTAACCGAGTCTGAGAGAGCATCTGCAACATGCAAGTAAAGTGATGGATAATGTGTGAAATTCTCCTTCCACATGTAAGTCATGAGTTTGTAACTTCAGTCTCCCCTCCCCCAAAGAATGCTCAAACAACCTAATCTGACATTGCTTCATGACTTCAACAATATTATCTCTTCTGTGCTAGGTTTAATGCTAGGACTCTGTGTTTCTTAGGTGAAGGAATGGTGTACAATATTTGTTTTATCCATGTTTGTGCAAGAAACTTAAACATGATAGATTTCAAAAATGGTCTTATTTGCCTGGTTAATTAACGATAAGTATACACTCAGATGAAATGCAGGATGTCAAGTCTGATACAAGAAGGAGAATTTTTTTTTTTTTTGCAATAACAGCAGGAAAAAAAATACTATGAAGGTGGTCTCCAGAACAAGGCTCAGAACTCAAAAGTTTATGTATTCCTAGCTTCCAAAGGAATGTGTTCAAGATGATCTACATATTTCATTTGATACGTTTTTCAAAAGCTTAAGAAAAAATAAACTATCACTTCACATAATGAGAAATGATTTTAGGTGTCCTATGATTCAGATGATAGCACTACTTTGATGTTCTTATGTCTGCCTTCCTTTTGGCATAAATTTTGTCTTCAGGCTGGCCCCCTTTGTGCTTGCAAGATGGCTACACTAATTAAATGAATTGCATCTAAATGTGACCAAGTCTATAGGAATAAGGAGTTCAATTTGATTTACAATTGTTTGTAAGATTAAAGAAAATTTCCCAGAAACCCTGCCCAAATTCCACTCACATCTCATTAAATGGAAATGTATTACATGTTCATGATTATCTGTCAAGCAGCACATATGCCCAGGCCTGGAATGAAGTTGGCCTTTCCTGGACAAGGTGAAGAGGAAGATGGTGGGCACCTGGGCAAAATTAAGATTAGGAAGAAGGGTAATGGGGGTGGAAGTAGGTGTTAGATATACACCTAACAGTGTCTACCATAAAAAATAATCATTCTAAAGTCAAGTCAGTTTAGAAAGTTATGGGTTTAATTTTATTTCAAATTTTCTTCATTGTGAAAATTTTAAGGTATTTTTATGCTCATGTGCATTACAAATCTTAAAGGTGGGATATAATGTGTAGCATTTCCCTACCTGTTCTATTTATTTATTTGTTTCTAGTTGTTACATTATTACATTGTTGTATTGTTATAAACTCATGTAACAACATTCCATGGTTTATGAAATAATAGTACAGAGCTGCAAGATGCAGATGCTGATCCTTTTGACCTCCCAAGATTTGAATTCTCTTCTATGTATGAGAAATTCTGCAACTTTTGAAGATTGGTGGGAAAGGTGGTAAGAGTTGGGAATGCTTTGTACCTTCTCTCTCAGCATGCCGTGTAGCTAGGTCACAGAGGTAGTTTTGACAGGGAAAGTGGTGACTAAGAAGAAAGTGAGGAGAAAACATCTCTCCTTCTCCTCCTATTCCCCTTTGCCCCCTCCTTCTTTATCCTCTCTTCTTTTTCCTTTCCCCTCCTCCTCCTCCTTCTTCCTCTCTCTCTCTCTCTCTCTCTCAGTCTCTCTCTCTCTTGGAGGGAACAACAGTTTTGTTTTGTTTTGTTTTCTCTCTTTAAATATGGACTGAAATGTGATCTGGAGGGTTTCTTATGGCCACTTAACCTTAAGCATAGTTCTCTTGCTTTCCTAATATTTCTGTGAGCTACCCCAAGCCTTTTTAATAAAATATTATTCAGCTTATTTCAGGCACAGCCACCTTCTTTTGATTGCAACTGAGAACCAGGACCAATACAAGAATTGACAATGAAAATAACATTCTAAAAAAAAAAAAAAAAACAAAAGACATTACTAAATGTGACTACATAGCGATTAGTGACTACAGAAGGTAATGATTTATTCCAAAGAATTAGGCTACCAGACAATGTCCATTAATGCTGAACTGTCAAGAAAATATTCCCATGTTTAAAAGTGTCCATGATTTCGGTTTACATTTTTGCAAAGAACAGCTTAACTAAACATTGCCAATGAACAGCAGAATTACAGGGTAGAAATTTTTTCAACCAAAATGTTGAGAACCCTTGCTCATGATAGGTAATTTCTAATGAAGTTAAAATAACTCTAAAATGATTATATAGGTTGCTGGGAAAATGAAATTTGATTTATATAAATCTATCCAGGAATGCATAAGTGTTATAAACCAAAGAAATTGAAATATTTAAACTGGAAGGAACATACTCAGGAATATCAAAATTATATTTAAACCTCCCATGTAATTATTTTCATACTCTTTTTTTCAAGAGGTACATATCATTCAACTATACTATTGTGTTTGGAAAGTTAAGAACCATCCCTCCCTTTATATAAAGTATCATTATTTATCAATGCACCATTTTAAATTAAACCCAAGAAGTTTTATTCATTTTTTTAAGGCAAAAATGTTTTGGGGTGGAACTAAAAAAAAAAAAGAAAAAAAGAAAAGAAAAAGAAAGTATTCACAGCTTCAGTATTTTACCTTCTAGCTAAAAATTTACCATGCATGAGTCTGTACATCAGAATAACAAAAACTTAACAAGTTTGTAGAAAATGGCAAATAATTCTTCACAGGAAGCCCCATCTGTCATGGTTTGGTTAATTTCTAATGCTGAAATACCACTAAATCAAATACACAATTTTCTGTCTATTTTACTGAGATTAACTTTATAAAAACAAAGTTATAATGTTTTTCTAAGTGCTTTTCATTGGACAAAAATGTATTTCCTCTCCAGTTCCTCATTAGGCAAAATGAAAAATATTCATCTAAAACATGGGCTTGTGTGTGATTATCCAACCAAATAAAATTATTACTGGCAGGCAGGAAATAATGACTTAGAGATAATAGCTATACTGAATCAGATGACTTATGCAAATCTTCTCTCATTGGCAACCATTTGAGTCCTTGTCTGATTCTTTTTCCTTTCCAGCTTTGTATTAAAAGGAATTCATTTCTCACAGGCCAAATTCAGTTTCTATTTATGAAGCTTGAAGTCCTAATCTGAACTGATTACTTAGAAACATAGATCAAGAAATTATGTTGCAACATCAGGTTTTGACACAAAATCAAATAAATTTCCATTGGAGTCTTTTTCTTGTTTTATTGATTTTCTATCAACATTAATATTATAACTGGTTTTTTAAATAAGTATATATGCATGTTCTCTGTTAGAAGTAATTGCTCCATCCCCCAGTACCTTTCTGATGTGATTTTTCAGTTTTCACTTTGTATTATTCTTACCTCTGCATATCTTAATTTTCCTACTTTAATGAAATCTTCATTTTTCATTGCAACCTCCTGCTGACACATAATTCGTTACTGATAAAACATGCTGCCTGGCACATAGTAGGTTTCAATAAATCTTTATTGCACAAAGAACTCAATAAGTAATAAAATAAAATGACTTACTGGTTTATGTTTTCTTTTATATCCTACAAAAATAATCCTGAAAACAGAAGTATTCCCATGGGTTTTTCTCATTGCACCAAATCTTGCTTCTACATAGAAAAGTGTTTTGAAAATTCTAATTTAAAAAATTCATGTATATTGCCCACTTGATTTTATCAAATTTTTGATTCCAGTTTGCTTCTTAAGTGCGTGTCTAAGGAGAGGGGTTGGTCTTTTATCACCATCTGTCTTCTTTTGAGTCTAATATATTGTTCAAGGTTAAGTCATTGGCCCCAATTTCTCCACCTCCCCACCCCCATTGATGTGCTTTGCCATATAATGTTTTAGTCCTTCCCACAAAAGGCAAAGCCTATATAGCTTGCTTTAACCAATAATATTTCATACTGCAAATAGATATTTGAGATACGTTTGCATATTGGGGCATGCTTTCTTTTCTCTTTCCTACATTGCCATGAGAAGAACATACCCACCTGGCCCCTGGATCTGGTAGGTAGGACAAGAAATCCCTGGACCAGAGCTATGGTAATTAACCAGATTATAAATCACAACCATCCTAGCTACCAAAGTATGTAACAGAAACACCATCCAGCCTGTATTTGTGAGCAAGAAATAAATGCAAGGGTCGTATGCCAAGGAGGTTTTATAGTTGCTTGTTATGTAATAACAATGACTAATAGAGAAATGATTGAAGAGTACGGAGTCACAATATTTCCACTCCTGAGAAAATTGGTAATAAAGATAATAATAAGAAGAATTGCAACTTATTAGTGCCTACCAAATGCCAGCAATACTAGAGGTTTTGCATGTTGTAATCCCATTTCCTGCTAGGAAGATGACTCTATAAAATAGGAAATACTGTTCCTATTTCATTCTCATGAAGAAAGGACTCAGAAAGGGCCTATAACTTGCCAAAAAACAGAAAGGTAGGAAGTGGCAATTCAAGCTTACCAGTCAATGAGTTTAGAATTAAAAAAGCTTTTATTTTGTGCCAAAATGGCAAAATTTGCCTTTGATAGTCTTAGATTTCCCTTTTGTTACTCCATCCTCTTGTCTCCAGTCCTGAATCCTTCTCAGCTCATTCCTTATTGAAATTAGCGCTTTCATGCTGCTTAACCCTGGATTTTAAGAACTCCAAATTTAGATTGCCTTTCATGGTCTCCTAGTTTGGTAGTGGGTTATAAGAATAGATGGGTGAGAAATTACTTTCAGATAGTTGTGGAATGTTCATAGCCAAACAAAAGAAAAACAAAACTACCACCACCAACAACAACAAAAAAAAACCCCAAAACCCCAAAAGTTATTATCTGAATAGATTATTCTGTCAAATAAATTTTAAGTGAATCACCCAGCTTTATTGGATTAGATTTGTGGGCAAGATAATTGGAAAGAAAATCAAGGGTTGCTTAATAAACAAAAACTTAGGAACAACAGGGATGTCAGTTTCCAATCTCAGCATTCTAGAATTTGAATGTCATTTGATTAGAGAACACAAAGCAGGACTAGCAGCCAGGTTGATATTTAAAAATGCAAATTTGATGATGTAGCTTGTATTCTACTAAATAGAAACAGTCATTTTTTTTAAAGTGTTTTTAGGAAAGGATACATATTTGAGGGGAAAAAAGAAAAGTATAGCAAGGTATGGGAGATCAAATGTTCTGTTTCCAGTATTTGGAGGGGCTCAGGTTAGGGCACATAGAGAAAGTCAGGTAGATAGAAAGGGGGAAGAGAGCTCCAAGCATAGGGGAATTCTAGTGCTAAAGTCCATAAGGTGAGAATGTATCTGATATCAAATTTGTCAACATTAAGAGCCTCCCCAAAACCAATTTTCTTATTGTTTTACTTTTTTTAAGAAACTTTTTTTTTTTTAAGATTTTATATATTTATTTGATAGAGAAGAGACACAGAGAGAGAATGGGAACACAAGCATGAAAGTCCAGAGGGAGAAGCAGGCTTTCTGCTGAGCAGGGAGCCAGACACAGGGCTTGATCCCAGGACCCTGGGATCATGACCTCAGCTGAAGGCAGACGCTTAATGACTGAGCCACCCAGGTGCCCCTTATTATTTGCTTTAAAACAATAAAGTTCTGCTCTGGCAAAAAAATTACCTGGTTACCTGCTTACCCAAATCTCCACTTCAGATTGCTTTTGTAGATACAGTTTGATTTAAATACTTCTGAGGACAGAGTTCTTAATTGTTCAGTCAGTTAAGCAGCTGCCTTTGGCTCAGGTCATAACCCCAGGGTCCTGGAATTGAAGCCCAAATTGGACTTCCTGCTCCCTGCTCCGCAGGGAGCCTGCTTCTCCCTCTGCCTCTTTGTCTCTAAAGAATAAATAAATAAAATCTTAAAAAAAAAATACTTCTGAGGATTAAAAGGAAAAGCCAATGCAAAGGTTACAATATATATTCTTTTCTCTCTTAAACATGTCATGATTTTTCACTTTAGTTGCTTGAAAGTCATATAATATTGTAAATATGTGGGTTTGCAAATTGGTTTATAGGGATTCAAACTAGAGAAGATAGCATTTATTAAAGAGAAAGATTTATTATGCTATAGAACATATAAACTCAAAACTCAATTAGACTCTCTTAAAGTAAGGTTTCCCATGTTACTTATCTGGCATTGTATATATTGGTCAATAACTTTCATGGTTTTTCACCCCCCCCGCCCAGGTAAACATTTTCCTGCTCCTTATAAGCAAATAATCCTTTTTTCTCCCACGTATGTTTTCCTTAACTATATTTTCTTAAGTAAATACAATACTATTGGATGCTTATAATTTTAAGGGAAATAGAATTTATTAAAAAAAGATAATTAAGAGCTTCAAAAAGGGGAACCCTCCCGACATTGTTGGTGGGAATGCAAGCTGGTACAGCCACTCTGGAAAACAGTAAGGAGGGTCCTCAAAAAGTTGATAATAGAGCTACCTTATGACCAGCAATCACACTACTGGATAGTTACCCTAAAGATACAAATGTAGTTATCTGAAGGGACACGTGCACCCAAATGTTTATAGCAGCAATGTCCACAATTGCCAAACTATGTAAAGAGCTTAGATGTCCATCAACAGATGAATGGATAGGGTACCTGGGTGGCTCAGTGGATTAAGCCTCTGCCTTCGGCTCAGGTCATGATCTCAAGGTCCTGGGATGGAGTCCCATATCGGGGACTCCCACACCGGGAAGGGAGCATGCTTCCTTCTCTCTCTCTCTGCCTGCCTCTCTGCCTACTTGTGATCTCTCTCTGTCAAATAAATAACTAAGATCTTTTTAAAAAAACACAGATGAATGAATAAAAAAGATTTGATATATACATATATATATATCAAATCTTTTTTATCCATATAAATATATATAAATATCCATATAAATACACACACACACACACACACACTGGAATACTATGTAGCCATCAAAAAAAAACACCCTGAAATCTTGCCATTCACAACGACGTAGATAGAACTAGAGGGTATTATGCTAAGCAAAATAAGTCAATCAGAGAAAGACAATTATCATATGATCTCACTGATATGAGGAATTTGAGAAACAAGACAGAGGATCATAGGGGAAGGGAGGGAAAAATGAAACAAGATGTAACCAGAGAGGCAGACAAACCATAAAAGGCTCTTAATCTCAGGAAACAAACCGAGGGTTGCTGGAGGACAGGGGGGTGGGAGGGATGGGGTGGCTGCGTGATGGACACTGGGGAGGGGATGTGCTATGGTGAGTGCCGTGAATTGTGACTGGTGAATCACAGACCTGTACCCCGGAAACAAATAATACATTATATGTTAATAAAAAAATAATAAAATAAAATAAAAATCACTTATTTAAAGGAACATTTTCAAACATTTGCTTGAAAGTGAAAAATTTTACCAAATCCATTAAGTAGTGCGTTAGCCTGATACTTTATATTCTCCCTATTCTACATTACCTTGAATAATCAATAATTGGCTTAATTTTCTTTAACAAATTATTTTTCAAATGATTTGGCTTTAATCTGGGCAAGCATATCATCAATACTGACATTTGCACAGTGTCCAGTTGGCTGAAGTACAGATTTATTCTTCTTTTTCATAGGAAATAGGCATAGACATCAATGAGTTAATGAATACTAATGTGTGTGTGCTGGTAATATTTATTTCTTTTACATAACAACAAAAAAGATTGACTCAGTTGTTTCTGATGGAGACAAAGTGCGGGTAAGCTCTCTAAGCCCTCGGTAGCCCCAGTTCCAGTGTATAAAGGGTCGTTTAATCAATTTAAAATACTTAGGTAAATGTACAAATAAAGGAATATTTTGAAATAATATATTACACTGCTTTTGGAATGCAAGTCCTATGTAAGAGTAGTTGCTCTGCACTTTGTCTCATATTTGCTATTAAATTTCTGTTTACTTTAAAATAAGATTTTAGGTCAAGAACAACATCTGCCCTGTCCTAAGTAGGATTTGATTTGAGTAGATTGTAACAGTTTTTTGGATTCTAATTTTTAAGTTTTAAACCCGGAATTCAAATTAAAGGAATAATTGGTAATCCTATTAAGAGGATTGGTTAAAAACATGGATGTCATATAGGACATTGATTAGCCTGTTAAAATAATTGTAACTATGTAACATTTACAAATACTAAGGTATGTTTAATTCTTTAGAAAGATGCCAGAGAAGAGTTTTAGACATACGTATTTTTTTCTAATTCCCTTCTTTCTTTACCAGCTGATAATATCAGGAAACTGCAATGATTCAGAGTTAGAGCCTTTCAGATCTTTGAAGGATATTAAGCTAAGAAGAATATATTGATTGAATTTCATGCAATCTGTCTAGGTTGCATTTCTAGTTAGAATAATTTACTTTGTCCCAAGGTTATATGTGACCCTGATGATATCTATCAAAGGAAATTGCTCATTTCTTTACCTTCATTTTTATTGCTTTATTGACTCTGTGTTGAATGTTCAGTTTAGACATAAGAACTTGAAATAAGGCACAAGAAGCAGCACCTCTATCCTGATAAACAGAAAAACAACAACAACAACAAAAAAAAAAACCCACTCATTTTTTTGTGCCTTTTGCAAATCATGATTGTTGTTCTGATAAAAAAAATTCAGGTTACTTGCCTTTTGGTAAACTCTCTTCATCAGCAGTCTGAATGCTTCTTTTGAACAAAAGAAAAAGGCTAGACACAATGTGTAAGTTTGGTTTAAAAACTGGCAGGTTATTTATTCAGACAGTTGTAGAAAAGGGAGAGGTAGAAGTTTTCATAAAAGAGCTTGAAGAAAAAGGGTATCACTTGCAGGTGAACACCCACGTGTAACAAGTTAGTGAGGAGGTTAGAAAGTATAATGAAAGGGCAGTGAATATCAGATAACTTTGTGGTCATCACACATTGGGGACTTGGAGATGGATGCTGTAAAGTACAAGTATTTAGTCTCTAGCTCGAGCTTATAGATTTTGGCCCATGTTTCACTTTCTCGAAGAAACTTTCTCTTTCAAACCAAGAGACATCTCCTACATCTCTTCTCCTTCAGCATCTAGCCTAGACATGCACATGTATGTACACACACACACACACACACACACACACACCATGATAAATCCCTTAGGTACATTGGCCCTTGAATTACATTTATCTAGTACAGTATAAGGCAGAAGTTTGGACTTCTACAGAAAGAGAGTGTGATTCAAATCTGGTTCTTAATTTTGCTACTTTAGTGTTCATAAATCAACTATTTAAAACCCGCTGAGACTTCATTTGTTCTCCTGTGTAAATGAGGATCATAGTTACCACTTTAAGGCATTGTAAAGACTAATTTGTGTGTGAGGTGATGATCTAATGCCAGACTGTCTGCTCAACTTCTAGCATCGCATAGTGTTTTACACACAGAAAGTGCTCAATAAATTGTAGTGAAAAAAAAAAAAAAGTGAGCATGGTGTTGGTGTATATTCTCCCCTTCTATATTGATGCTAATTCATCAAGTAGGAATTTAACTTCTATTTTTATAGTCCTGGGAAAGTCACTCCTGGCAAAGCTACATCTTTCTCCACACGCTCTTTGACATTTCCCAATGTAAGATGGTTTTTCTGCTTAGAAATTTTGTAAGAGTATAACATCTGTTAAAGTTTTAGTTCTTTATTGGGTGGAGTTAGTCTATTAACAGCTAAAACCTACATATGCCCTGATTTACCTGTGACTATCTCTTTAGGATTGCCTAACCATACAAATGGGCTATAAGAATTCTATTTTTTTTTCCTTTCTTGTGATAAATGTCTCTTGATATTTTAAGAATAAGGGAACTCCATTTCATTACTAAGTTTTCTAGCTTCTCTGTGATTGAGAGGTAAGCTTAATTAAGAGAAAAACATAATGTGTCAGATATCCCTCCATAACAAACTACCCTCAAATCTAAGCATTTTAAGACAACAATAATTATTACTATTTTTTTCTTTTGAGATTTTATTTAAATTCAAGTTAGTTCACATGTAGTATAGTATTAGTTTCAGGGGTAGAATTTAGTGATTCATTACTTGGGTAGAACACTCAGTGCTCATTCCATCAGGTGCCCTCCTTAATGCCTATCACCCAATTACCCCATCCCCCCCTCTGAACTCCCCTCCAGCAACTCTATTTTTTCCCTACAGTTCAGAGTCTCTTGTGGTTGGCTTCACTCTCTATCTTTATCTTATTTTATTTTTCATTCTCTTCCCCTATGCTCATCTGTTTTGTTTCTTAAATTCCACAGATGAGTGAAATCATATGGTATTTTTCTTTCTCTGACTATTTCACTTAGCATAATACATTCTAGTTCCATCCATGTCACTGCAGTCATTGCAAATAGCCAAATTTCATTCTTTTGCTGGTTAGGTAATAGTCCATTCTGTGTATGTGTATACACCACATCTTCTTTATCCATTCATCTGTTGATGGAGATCTGAGCTCTTTCATGTTTTAGCTATTGTGAATAGTGCTGCTATAAACATTGGGGTATGTATGCCCCCTTCAAATCACTATATTTGCATCCTTTGGATAAATACTTAGTGGTGTAATTGCTGGGTCATAGGCTAGTTGTATTTTTAAAGTTTTAAGGAACCTCCATGCTGTTTTCCAGAGTAGCTGTACAGTTTGCATTCCCACCAACAGTGTAAGAGGGTTCTGCTTTCTCCACATCTTCACCTACATCTCTTGTTTCCTGAGTTGTTCATTTTAGTCATTCTAACCAGTGTGAGGTGGTATCTCATTGTGGTTTTGATTTGTATTTCCCTGATGCCAAGTGATGTGGAGCATTTTTTCATGTGTCTGTTGGCCATTTGTATGTCTTCTTTGGAGAAATGTCTGTTCATGTCTTCTGCCCATTTCTTAACTGGATTTTTTTGGGGGGGAGGTATTGAATTTGATAAGTTCTTTATAGACTTTGGATACTAGCCCTTTATCCAATGTCATTTGCAAATACATTCCTCCATTCCATGGGCTGCCTTTTAGTTTTATTGATTATTTCCTTGACTGTGCAGAAGCTTTTTATCTAGATGAAGTTCCAATAGTTCATTTTTGCTTTTGTTTCCCTTTCCTCTAGAGACGTGTCTAGAAAGAATTTGCTGTAGCAGAGGTCACAGAGGTTGCTGCCTGTGTTCTCCTCTAGGATTTTGATGGATTCCTTTCTCATATTTAGGCCTTTCATCCATTATTAATTTTTTTCTATAAAATTTTTTTTTTCTATAAGAAAGCGGTTCAATTTCATTCTTGTGCACGTGGTTGTCCAATTTTCTCCAGCATTTGTTAAAGAGACTTTTTTCCATTGGATATTCTTTCCTGCTTTGTCTAAGATTAGTTGGCTATATAGTTTGTGGGTCCATTTCTGGGTTCTCTATTCTGTTCCATTGATCTATGTGTCTGTTTTTGTGCCAGAACCATACCGTCTTGATGATTGCATTTTTGCAATACAGCTTGAAGCCTGGAATTGTGATGCCTCTCACTTTGCTTTTTCTCTATTACTTTGGCTATTTGGGGTCTTCTTTGGTTCCATACAAATTTAGAATTGTTTATTCTAGCTCTGTGAAAAATACTGGTGTTATTTTGATAGGGATTGTGTTAAATGTGTAGATTACATTGGGTGGTATAGACATTTTAACAATATTTGTTCTTCCAATCCATGAACATGAAATGTTTTCCCATTTCTTTGTGTCTTCTTCAATTTATGTTCTATAGTTTTCAGAGTACAGATGTTTTACCCCTTTGGTTAGGTTTATTGCTAGGTAACTTATGATTTTGGTTGCAGTTGTAAATGGGATCAATTCCTTGATTTCTCTTTCTGCTGCTTCATTATTGGTATATAGAAATGCAACAGACATCTGTGCATTGATTTTATATTCTGTGACTTTGCTGAATTCCTCTATCAAGTTGAGTAATTTTTTTGGTGGAGTGCTTCAAGTTTTCTACAGAGTATCATGTCATCTGAAAAGAGTGAAAGTTTGACTCTTCCTTGCCAAGTCAGAAGCCTTTTATTTCTTTTTGTTGTCTGATTGCTGAGGCTAGGACTTCTAGTACCATGTTGAACAACAGCGGTGAGAGTGGACATCCCTGGATGTCCACTGGAAAGTTTTTTCCAGTTTTTAAAAGGATGATTTTAGCTGTGTATAAAGTATTTTCTATTGTTGAGTAATAGCAAATAAAGCTCCATTTGGGTCTCTAAACCAGAGTAGCCAAACCCAGAGTTTAAATTAAAATTAGCTGGAGCAAAGTGGAACCAGGTGAGAGAAGTGAAGGGCCAGGTATTAAAATTTAAGGTGGTGCTCCCTCTAAGGTGCAGAACTTGTACTTGCCCCACAAGGAGACTGAGTGCCTCCTTAAATTATGCACCCTGGGGTTTTGCCTGCCTGTCCCTCATCCAGCTCTGGTTAAGACCCTGAAAAAATATTAATCATTCTTTCAAAGGTAGAACAGAACCTTAAACCAATCAGCAGGTAAACACCAAATGTTGCTCAAAATGGAATGATTCCTTTTATGGATTTACATTCAGACACTTCTAATCTATGCTTCATTAATATTTTTGGTCCTACTTTCTTTTTAGAGTAACAAAAACATTTGAAAAATAAAGGACAATCCTAGCACAGTAATCATCCCGGAGGGACCAGGTAAGAGACCCTAACCAGTTTGGCCTTGGTTAAAAGGAGTTTTAGAGTCTTAACATGGTTTTGAATCCTGCTTCCACACTTTTGGGCTCTGTGACCTTGGATGAGAGATAGTTAACCTCATCTGGCAAATGAGGATGATTTTAATAGCACTTAATTCTTATTTATTTGTGTGTGAGAGACTTAAATGCAATAATGTATATAAACTTTTTTAAAGATATTATTTACTTATTTGACAGAGATCACAAGTAGGCAGAGAGGCAGACAGAGAGAGAGAGAGAGAGAGGAGGAAGCAGGCTCCCCGCTGAGCAGAAAGCCCGATGCGGGGCCTGATCCCAGGATCCTGGGACCATGACCAAAGCTGAAGGCAGAGGCCTTAACCCAGTGAGCCACCCAGGCGCCCCTGTATATAAACTTTTAACATAGCAACTGACTTACAGAAAGAATTCAACAAATGCTAGATATTATTATTGATATTATTTTTGTTATTATTATTAATTTAGAGTAAACACTTACCAAATAATCTGCCTTTAGCACTATAAATTAACTTATAGGATTCAAAATATGTCCTGAAATTGATTTGAAAATTTTCTCCCTTATCCTACTTTCACTTCTTTTGATTCTTGTGAGAAACCAAGTGGAAGTTCTGTGGAATTGAAAGAGAAGGGGAGAAAAAAGGCAGAAAATACAGGAATCAGAAGAATTATGAGACCTAGAATGAGATTAAATATAATTTGCATTTTGCACGTTCTTAAAAAGAAGGTTTAGAGTAATTAATGATTATTTATTTGTGAATGTAGAATTATGGCAAGCTATTTTCTACATCTTCTGAAATAAATTTTTTTTTAAAGATTTTATTTATTTATTTGTCAGGGAGAGAGCGAGCGTGAGCGAGCACAGGCAGACAGAGTGGCAGGCAGAGTCAGAGGGAGAAGCAGGCTCCCTGCGGAGCAAGGAGCCCAATGTGGGACTCGATCCCATGACGCTGGGATCATGACCTGAGCTGAAGGCAGCTGCTTAACCAACTGAGCCACCCAGGCGTCCCTTCTGAAATAAAAATTAATTTATATGTTCATTCATTTATAGTTTGGACAAAATGATTGCTAAGGACTCATATTATCAAGCCACTCTTTGAGTTCCAATCTTTCAACAAAAAAGACATGCCAAAGTAAATGGTACATCTTATTGCATTTTCTGAAAGTTGTGGAAATATGAGTCTAAAATGTTTCAACATGAAAAATATAGAAAATTATTAATACAGTGAATCATATATTATTTAAGAAATAGATGACAATATAAATATTATGCAGGACTTTTTTATGAAATGTGTTTGATGCCTCACCCTTGGTCAACATGGTACGTATAAAGGCGTCATTTTGGTCTATTTCCTCAAGATCTTCAACTTCACCCTTTGTCCGATTCTAATCTATTTTAATGGTGTTCAAGGTGAATTTCTTTAAATTTTATTTATACTAATATGATGAAAGGAGATATAATAGTCCAAAAGAGTAAAATTTTATGTTCAACAGTCATGAGATGAGTCCAGTTTCAACAGTATGAGTTCTCTGGTGGTAGGGAGGTTTGAAAATTTTCTGAACTTAAATTTCCCCTTCTAAAGGAAAAAAGGATAATATTTATTTAGTAAAACTACTTTTAAGGTGGAATTTCAGGGCACCTGAGTGGCTCAGTCAGTTGAGTGTCTGACTCTTGATTTTGGCTCAGGTCATGATCTCAGGGTCCTGAGATGGAGCTCCAAGCTGGCCTCTGCACTGAGCATGAAGCCCATTTGGGATTCTCTCTCTCCCTCTGCCTCTTCTCCTGCTCACACACACTCTCTCACTTTCTCTTTCAAAAATGAAAAGATGGAATTTGTAAAAGAATATAAAAATATTTGGCAAAATACTAGCACAAATTAAGTGCTCAACCTTTAGTACCTACTAGAAATATTCTTATGTTATTATTTAATTCTAATGAGGAACGTGTTCTCTGTCAGGCTAAATCCATGAACCACACAGATAAATATGACAGGTTTCCTACCCTCAGAGAGCTCTTGGTGGAATGGCGAGAAGGCATAAGAAACAGATAAATAGATATTGATGAGGCAGCACAGTGACAAAACACCAGGCTAGACCCTGGGTTCTCAGTGAAAGCCTTCATCTAAGTTAAATCCTGAGGAATGAGCAAACATTACTCTGGGAAAGAAATGGGGCGTACATTGTAGCTGGCAGAGGAAACAGCATATGTAAATGCCTACTGGTGGTAGAGCAGATTGGCTAGAGCAGTAGGTGAGGGTGAAGGACATACAGGAAAGGAAATGAGAGATATAAAGAGGCCAGATCTCAAAAAGAATTTTAAAGTCAGGTCACGAAATTTGAACTATATCCCAGGGGAAATAGAAAAAGCCATTGAGGGCGCCTGGGTGGCTCAGTGGGTTAAGCCGCTGCCTTCGGCTCAGGTCATGATCTCAGGGTCCTGGGATCGAGTCCCGCATCGGGCTCTCTGCTCAGCAGGGAGACTGCTTCCCTCTCTCTCTGCCTGCCTCTCCATCTACTTGTAATTTCTCTCTGTCAAATAAATAAAATCTTTAAAAAAAAAAAAGCCATTGAATGATTTTAAGGTGGAAATTGAGATTTTTAACTTTAGAATATGTCACTGGAAATTAGAGAAGTTAGAATAGTCAGAAGACTACAACATTTTTCCCAATTACATCAGGAAACTGCCCTGAAATGGGGTCTTGGCAGGGAGTACAATGTGGGTGGACTTGGAGAATGTTGAAAAAATAATGCCTTACTAAGACTTAGTAAATGAATCTGAAACACAATTCACCAAGGTTCTAGTCTTTAATGCTGATGAAACTATCTCACCAACTGGGTGGCTAAAACTGGTTATTTACCCTGCTGATCCTGAATATATCCCTTTTGTCAATCAGAAGTTGAAAAGAAAGGAAATTAATCTTTTAGTCTCTTCATCTTTGGGTATCCACATGAAATAAATTTTGAATTGGCTTTTCACATTTTACCATTTTCTTATAGTTAATTTCCATGACTAGGCAAGTTAATTCTATTTCATTACTTCATGTCAGCCATATTGGCACAGTTCCCAGTTAATTGTATGGTATCATCTTAACCTTCTAACATCATTGAGAATATTGGATTTGTAAATTTTAGCATGCTATTATGCAGGCAGATAAAATTTTCTTTTATTGTTTTTTAAATCTAAACAGTTTTCGCTGACCTAATTTTCTTCATGTTTTCCACTTTCATTTGGAATTTTATTATTTCTATTATGTCATCCAACAAGCATCACTATGAGTGGAGGACTGATTAATCAGAATCATTTAAACTGACTTTTAGCACTATTTCACTCCTATTTCATCTTGAGTATTTCAGGGTCTCCACTCCATAGAAAGACCCATATCAGGAACAAAGATTAATCTTGAAAGAAAAGAAAGAGAAATGAAGAGTTGGCATGTAAAGAAGGAAGCAAAAGTTGGTAAGAAGTGTGCCTGGAGAGGAAGAGAGGAGTTATGTCATTCAGGAGCTTATAGATCATGTTGTAAATTTCACGTTTTATTTCAAGAGCAAGTGGGGCAGAGGCATATTAGTATTTAGGGTTTTGAGCAAAGTAAGGATAAAATCTATTTTTCATTTTAGTAGGATTGTTCTAGATGCTCAATAGAGAAAGTACTAGAGACAGGGCCAAGTTTAAGTTAGGGAGACTTTCAAGACTCTTGGAACAATATTGTGTTAGTTCAAATAAGATGTGCCAGTGGTTTGTACTATGCTAGAAAATGACATAAGTTAAGAGATTTAATAAATATTTTGGAGTTGTCCTAGACAGGGCTGAAAATGCATGTTATGTAGATGGTGAGGGAGAGTGATATTAGGTATGATTCCCAAGTTTCTCTACCCAGCACTTTGGAAGAAAGTGAATTTACTTACTCAGGTGGAGATTAGTCTGAAAAGTCTACACAATATATTATTCCAACTATACAATGTTCTGGAAAAGGGAAAACATAGAACTAATAAAAAGATCAGTGGCTTCTAGGGATTCAGGGCCAGGGAGAGATGAATAGAGAATGGGGGATATTTAGCACAAACTAATTTGCATGACACTATAGTGGTATATGGTTCTGAGACACTCTTTGTTCTTAGACTTACCATTTGCTCTTGGTCATTAGCCTTGTTATTTACATATTCTATTATTGTTGTGCCAAATTTTGATTATTTCATTAATAATTACTTATAGATATTTAGATATGGAATTGTTAGCAAATTATTGTAGAGAACAACAAGAAAGGGGACATATGGAGACAGAAATAAAAGTACTATTTGATGAAAGTCCCAGCTTACTGCAACATAACAGCTTATATCTACTAGCCAAGTAACCCCACATAAAGGATATTTCAAGTAAAATATTATTAGCTCTCCTGAACTCTCTATCATTTTTGTAGATCTTATTTATACAAAGAAAATTAAGCTTTGTCTAGCATCCCATTTTTTTAAAAAGCTAGATATATTTTCAGCAAATTTTGGAGAGAGAGGGGATGGGGAAGAGAGGTTTTACTTATTTTAATGAGTTAATATTTGTTTGTGATCTAGGTTAAAATATAGGCCATGGAATACAGTGCTAATCAAAGTGTGTTCCGTGGACTGTGGGTAGTAAGCAAATTCTATTACTGTCCCATGACAAGTAAAAACAAAACTGTAGATTAATTTTATAGAAATTTGCAGAGCAATCAGACATTGCTATGACACTCAAACACATGATTGGTTGACTCAGTTTATTGAACAGGGTATACAGACCAGTTTCCATGAGCAGTCCTATGTGGTATGAACTGGATTCTAGTCACATATAGGGACCATATATTGGTCTGTGATGGATTTCAGAAACACTGACACAACTTGCAAGATTCACTTTTTGGTGTCATCAGGATGCCAGTACTGAAAGAGATGCATGCCATCTCCATGGAAACTGAAGCTCAAATACAACCGAAGGTCTATGTGACTATTAAAAAGGAATAGCAACATCATATGAACATGTTGTTACAAGCAGAATAAAGCAATCAGTGGTTTCAAATATGGGCCTCAAATAAAAATTACAGGAATAAACTCTTGAATTGCAGGTGTTAATTTCTTATTAAGATGCTTTTATACATGGGCAACTCTATAGGCAGCAAGTTCCAGAGGAAGAGGAGCATCAGGGACTAGTAATATAGATATCGGTCTGCAGACCCATCCCTATTCCTTATTTCCTCTCTTGTATATTCACTCACCATTATCATCTTTGGACTCCATTGTAGAATTATACTTTTTTTTTTTTAAACAAATACTGCTGATTTGACAACATGAATGTGTTTAGGATCATATCTTCAAGTCAATTAATGACTTGAAATGAAAACTAAATTATCATTTTATATTTTGCTTCTTCTCAAAAATAAGACACAGGAACACTGAATGTAAAAAAAAAAAAAAAAATTGAATGTCTCTTCTGCTACTTACCACAGTAATGGGTTGCTAAACTTGAACAGGCAAAAGAGTGGCTAGCTGGTACTGTCAGCTTTATTTTTCATTCTCTCCCACAGTTATATATATATATATTTTTTTACAGCAGAAGAAGAGAAAGATCTCCCCTGCTGAGACCTCCATTTCAGATACCACAATACTCACAGCTGTGTGAATATATGAGGTCAAATGAATACAGGAGAAGAACAGGGATCCAGTGGCTAAATCAATCATGCCTGTTACTCCTTGTTGGCCAGTGAAACAATTTAATCATTTTGTTAATAGAATAGTTATTTTCCTTTCCCCAAAATCAATTAAATGCAACTGGAGTGTGGATTGTATGTTTTCATTAGAAACCAATTAATCCAGCTGTAATTGTTGAATTCTCCTGAGTATGGGCACAGACCAACACTTATTCTATTTATCCACTGGTTTTTTGAATCAGTGCAAGAGACTTAATGGCTTCTTAATTTAAAGTGCCATTCTCCCAACTTTTATTTCTCTTGTTTCTTCTCCTTTTATTGGAGGATCAGAAACACTCCAATGGATAAAATTTCTCTTATAATATTTACAGTGTGAAACATATCAGAAAATTTGGTGATGTCCCATCTGTGCATGTTCTTCTGAAGAATTAGGAATTTTGATGCAGAATATCACAGAATGTTCACCTTTTATTATTTGTGAATACATAGTTTAATATGAGATTTGTTTTCTGCAATAGTTAAGCAGTGTGAATAAATAAGATTTTTGGTTGTATTCCACAGGGCTTCAGAAGCAAAGTTGGACAATCAGGGAGGTGGAGATTAAGTGTCTTTCTTTCAGCACATTCTCTAACAGAAACTTCTTTTATTATTTTTAATTAAGGCTTTTTGGGGTGCCTGGGTCACTCAGTAAGATAGGTACCCAGTTCTTGATTTCAGCTCAGGTCATTGTCTTGGGGTCCTGAGATTGAGCCCTATGTCAGGCTTGTTCCTCAATGCAGTGTCTGCTCATTCCTTTCCTCATGCTCCTCCCCCCATGCCCATTCTCTCTCTCTCATAAATAAATAAATAAAATCTTTTTAAAAATTAAGTTTGGGGGTACCTGAGTGGCTCAGTGGTTTAAGGCCTCTGCCTTCCGCTCAGGTCATGATCCCGGGGTCCTGGGATCAGAAGGGAGCCTGCTCAGGCTCAGCAGGGAGCCTGCTCCCCGCGCTCTCTCTCTGCCTGCCTCTCTGCCTACTTGTGATCTCTCTCTGTCAAATAAATAAATAAGTAAGCAAGTAAGTAAGTAAGTAAGTAAGTAAATAAATAAATATTAAGTTTTTTCATTTTAATTTCAGTATAGTTAACATACAGCATCATATTAGTTTCAGATGTACAATATAGTGATTCAACAATTCTATTCATTACTCAGTGTTCATCATGATAAGGGTACTCTTTAATCCCCAGGGGCTTCTTTAAAATACTTGTTAAACATAATATCCTGAAAGAGTCATTTTAAGGACTATACTGAAATATATTTGATGAACAAGAAAATATTTGTCCTATATTTTATATTCTGTATTTTGGCTTATGGCCTACCTCTGAAAACATCTCTAAGAAATACATTTCTAAGAAATGCATATCAGGTTTTGAATAAACAGATACCTGTACAAGAAAACTGATTTTTCCTTCAGTTATGAAATTCCTGAGGGGGATAACCTTTAGCTTTCTAGGTATTCTGGTTAAGTGAGGTTAGGCAAGCAAATTGTACAGTAATTATTTTCTATATCTGGAGAAATACTTTTGTAAGTGATATTTTGTCACCTTTAATTTTATACTCACCGCTTTCTAAGGATTGTTTCTCCATTGTAGGGTGTAACTGATTATTAGATTTATATTAAGGGTAAACTTTAATCACCCATAAACTATCTAGGAAAGCAGGTACATTTAAAAGGTTTAGAAGAGCACAGAAAGTGCTAAAGAGAAACAGAATTCTTAGACACATCAAGCTGAGGCACATTCTTGGTGATGATTTGGGTTCATTTACTCCTTCATCAATTAGGAGCCCATTCAGGATTTTGCAACTATATGAGAGCAGTCAAAGTGTTTCCATAAGCACTGGTTCCATTACTTAAGAAATATGAACATAAAATAAAATTGTACATTTCCTTTTTTTTATTATTAACATATAATGTATTATTTGCCCCAGAGGTGCAGGCCTGTGAAACATCAGGCTTACACATTTCACAGCACTCACCATATCACATACCTTCTTCAATGTCCATGACTCAGCCACCCTAACCCTATGCCCCCACCAGCCCCCAGCAACCCCCAGTTTGTTTCCTGAGATTAAGAGTCTCTTACGATTTGTCTCCCTCCCAATCCCATCTTGTTTCATTTTTTCCTTTTCTACCCACAAGGCCCTGCCAACCTGCCTCTTAAATTCCTCATATCAGAGAGATCAGAGAGATCAATTTTCTTTCTCTGACTGACTTATTTCACTTAGCATGATACCCTGTAGTTCCATCCACATTGTTGCAAATTGCAAGACCTCATCTTTTGATGGCTGCATAGTATTCCTGTGTGTGTGTGTGTGTGTGTGTGTGTGTGTGTGTGTGTGTATCTCAAATCTTCTTTATCCATTCATCTATTGAAGGACATCTAGGTTCTTTCCATAGTTTGGCTATTGTTTAAATATTTGGCTACTGCTTTAAATATTTGGGTGCATGTGCCCGTGCCCCTTCAGATCATTACATTTGTATCTTTAGGGTAAATACCCAGTAGTGTGATGGCTGGGTCATAGGGTAACTCTATTTTAAACTTTTTTGAGGAACCTCTGTACTGTTTTCCAGAGTGGCTGCTCCAGCTTGCATTCCCACCAACAGTGTAGGAGGGTTCCCCTTTCTCTGCATCCTTGCCAATATCTGTCATGTTCTGACTTGTTAAGTTTGGCCATTCTGCCTGGTGTGAGCTTATATCTCATTGTGGTTTTGATTTGTATTTCCCTGATGCCAAGTGATGTGGAGCACTTTTTCATGTGTCTGTTGGCCTCTTGGATGTCTTCTTTGCAGAAATATCTGTTCATGTCTTCTGCCCATTTCTTGATTGGATTATTTGTTCTTTGGGTGTTGAGTTTGATAAGTTCTTTATAGATTTTGGGTACTGGTCCTTGAGCTGATATGTCATTTGCAAATATCTTCTCCCATTCTGTCAGCTGTCTTTTGGTTTTGTTGAGTATTTCCTTTGCTGTGCAAAAGCTTTTGATCTTGATGAAGTCCTAATAGTTCATTTTTGCCCTTGCTTCCCTTGCCTTTGGTGTTGCTTCTAGGAAGAAGTTGCAGTTGCTGTGGCTGAGGTCAAAGAGATTGCTGCCTGTGTTCTCTTCAAGGATTTTGATGGATTCCTGTCTCACATTGAGGTCATTCATCTATTTTCAGTCTATTTTTGTGTGTGGTGTAAGGAAATGGTCCAGTTTTCCCTACACCATTTGTTGAAGAAACTGTCTTTTTTCTATTGGACATTCTTTCCTTCTTTGCTGAAGATTAGTTGCCCATAGAGTTGAGGCTCTATCTGGGCTCTCTATTCTGTTCCATTGATCTATGTATCTGTTTTTGTGCCATTACTGTACTGTCTTGATGGTTATAGCTTTGTAATAGAGCTTGAAGTCTGAAATTGTAATGGCACCATTTTGGTTTTCCTTTTCAACATTCCTCTGGCTATTCAGGGTCTTTTCTTGTTCCATATAAATTTTAGGATTATTTGTTCCATTTACCTAAAAAAAAATTGATGATATTTTGATAGGGATTGTGTTAAATGTGTAAATTGTTTTAAATAGCATAGACATTCTCACAATATTTGTTCTTCCAGTGCATGAGCATGGAACATTTTTCCATTTCTTTGTGTTTTCCTTAATTTCTTTCATGAGTACTTTATTGTTTTCTGAGTACAGATTCTTTGCCTCTTTGGTTAGGTTTTTCCTGGGTATCTTATGGTTTGGGGTGCAGTTGTAAATGGGATCAACTCCTTAATTTGTCTTTCTTCTGTCTTGCTGTTGGTGTATAGAAATGCAACTGATTTCTGTGCATTGATTTGATATCCTGACACTTTACTGAATTCCTGTATAAGTTCTAGCGGTTTTGGAGTGGAGTCTTTGGGTTTTCAAAATAAGGTATCCTATCATCTGCAAAGAGTGAGAGTTTGACTTCTTCTTTGTGATTCAGATGCCTTTTATTTCTTCTTGTTGCCTGATTGCTGAGTCTAGGACTTCTAGTACTATGTTGAATAAAATTGTACATTTCCTAATGCAAATTACCTACTTCTTAAAAACATGTTTTCAGTGAACATGGGGTTTTGTTTGAGAGGCTGGGTTGATGAGGTTGGGGTAATCACTACCAGCCCATGTTGTAAGTTATGTAGATGTTGGGACTTACAAGTTAAGATTTCCTTGTAATTAATTCTTCAAGTATTTAAAGGCAAGTTGTTTGAAGCACTGTTTTCTTATTATTAACTTGTTCTGACTTTCCTTCAAAAGGAAGAAGTTAATGATGGAGTTAATCCAAAATGGCAGATTTCATAGCTCTTAAAAAACTTACTTTCAATGGGAGTATTTGTATATCCATATTGTGATCTGTCTGAAATATTAGAAGTTCAGAAATTATGTGAATTTAAAATGAAGGTATTTGATCTGTATAAGCATCTCCCTCTCTGTAAGCCGTTCATTTGCCTCTTGTGTACAGAATGAATGATATGCAGATATACAGATCATTAAGAGCTAAGAGGTTACTCTGACTATAAAAACATCCCTTGTATTCCAAGGATCTAGAATATTTTTTCCCATTTACCAGTGTTTTAAAATGAAAAATCCCTGTAGTTATTTTGTTAAAGGCACACATATATTCCCTTCTGACTTGGTGAACAATATCATGAAGCATCCTCCATTGATGGAATTAATAGTACTGGGTTGAAGGAAAAATGAATTGGAACAGTGAGAAGTATATCAAAGCTTAAAAACAGTAGTAATATGGTTCCTTGACCTTGGCACTATTGATAGTTTGAGTGGGATAAATTTTTTTGTTGTTGTTGTAGGTATCTGTCCTATGTATTGCAGAATGTTTAGCAGTATTCCTGGCCTCTAGATGTCAGTAGCATGGTACTGTCCAGCTGTGACAACTAATCAGTTCTCCAGACATTGCCAAATGTCCTCTAGAGAAATACAATTGCCCTCACCACGCCCTCCTTAGTATGAACTAGTGAGGTAAAGTAAGAACCAATAGGAATACTAAAAATAGCTCCCTAAAGAGGACAGCCTTCAAAGAATGGCCAAGTTTAATGGATTTAAGTTTAATTTGTTTTCCTAAGCACTGCTCTCCTAGACAGGTATATTACAAAAATTTTAGCAGGCATAGAAGAAATATGTTTTCTAAACCTGTGTTATGGAATGGACCTGGTATTAAGTTGGTGGGTTGATATTGTAAAATTCTTAGTACTTCACTACAGGAGGGATTTAGTGTTATATAAAGATTTGGATAGCTTATATAGTGTGCATGGCTTACACCTTGACAGAGATTCTGATTTACTCAATACGTAGCAATATCATTTGTGATAATCCTGGGATGGTCTAATTACATAGAAAATTTTCACAGTATCCCTCCCTACCCTCTGTTTCCTTATCCAGCTGCTGGGAAAGGAGGAAGGAGAGTCAGAGTAAAGAGGATAGAAGTTCAGGATGTACAATCTGGAAGAGTTTTTAGAGATAGCAGTGACTTTTAACCTCTTTTGCCTCCTGGGCTTCCATCTTAAAGGAAGAGTGCCTCTCTTCCTTTAAAAAAAAAAAAATGTCATCTTATCACTTTCAATCAATATATTGAAAGCAAATCCTTCCCCCATTTGTTTCCAAGGATATATACAGCAAAGGCCATTAAGATAAATAATCTCCCTGGCTACAGAGAGTTCTGTAGATATGGGCTCAGGACTCAAGAAAAGTTGAATAAGAAACAACCTGATGTCTTTTGTGGGATGCTCAGAAGCAGAAGAAATCTCCTCGGTGAAATTGGGAAAGCAGTAGGATGACATGTGAGGGACTACAAAACAATGCATAGAAGTGAAGCAGATTCTTTGTAAAATCATTCAAGACTCTGGAGCCAAGTGAGTCTGAAAGTAGCTGAACCCTTGGAATTTTCTGTTTAAAAAGTAATTCCCACTTTGTAACTCAAACAATGCAGGTCACTTACCACCGAGACTCCTCCTTAGTAAAATATGTCTGTTCTCATCGCCACCATCCCTTTTCACAGATGGTAGGACTGAGTTCGTGATCAGTATAAAAGATTTGCTTATGATCATATTTCTCTAACTACAATCTTCTGTAATGGAAGCTGAACCTATGCTTTAATATTGTTTGTTTTTCCAATCTTCACCTATAAAAGCAGACTAGCTTATTCCTTAGTTTACATAATACCCAGTAACAATTGTTCTTTGTTTTTATTTACCAACTACCTACATTGATTAGATGTACAAAGCAACTTGAAATTCTGGCCTGAATTAGTTGTCCATCACTTCATTCAGAATTAAACTTTTATGTTTGCACAGATATATGCACATAAAAGGAAGCATATCTAAAATATACTTTTTTCCCCCCAGGTCATCTTAATGACTCATGGTCTTAAATTTGATTCTGATTATTTTATTTATTGGGCTACCTTAATGGTGACAGGTAGTTCTAAAATTTTTGTGAAGAGGATAGAGGTACAGTCTCATTTTCTCTTGAGTAATGTATAAATCTCTGATTTTTAATTTTCAAGTTAATTTTCTTTTCCACTCTATTTTTCCATGAGCACCATAAATCACAGAGCTTACAAGACACTTGCATCATTTTTCTTATGACAAATGCAAAGCACAATTATAATCAGAATATAATAGCATCAATATGTTTATACAGATGTTAAACTAAATTAATCAACTTCCATTCCATATGTCTATAAAGTAGCTTTCTCTTTTCTTCTCAAACCAAAGACTTTTATATTAGGGTGTTTTTAACCCTAATATAAAAGGTCTTTATACTTCTATATGTTAATATGTAAGGCAATGACACCTCTTGTCATTAAAGTTGAGGGTTATGAAGTTAGAATTTTGTCTACTGTGGGATAGAAATTTAGAACACAGTCTGAGTTCTATTTCTTTATAATTTTATAATCATGGGCAAAAATTATACTGACCAATAATGGGCGTGATTTCATGTGATTATACTGGGTTGTATGAACTTCTGATCCAAAACATGCATCACTAAAACTACAGAAATCTTTTTAGGAAACACCGAAATCTAAAACCCCATGAGAGTGTATGTGTCCATGCCTTACATAGTTCTGATGGTTTGGAAAATCTTGAGTTAGGTAAAAGAGACAATAGCTTTACTGAAGTGAGGGGAGTGAGGCAGATGGACTTTGGAGAACTTTAAGATTTGACTTTATACCAATATTACCTCTTCTGGGGATTTCCAAAGTGAATGGTCCTATGAATAACAGGTCCCTGATGTCCAGACAAGTTTCATGTTTTAACAGAAAGATATCTTCTGGCCTTCGGAATTAGAAAATGTAATCAGAAGCTCTAGATATCATCCTAGATTGTGTTAGTTTTTTTTATTCCTTAAGATTTTCTTGCCTTCTTGGAACTTTGCATTTTTATATAAATTTTAAAATGATATATCAGTTTCTTTAAAAATCCCTTAAGTGAAAAATCAATAAAGAGAATTTTTGCCTCTAGTTGAGGTGGAGAAGGTTGCTAGAGACTTTACTCTTCCCGAAATAGAAAATCAATGGATTTTGTTTTGTTTAAAAATGAGTAGTTGTGCACACAAAGAAACCTAAAAGAATTAAAATCCAGAGGGACAAAGCATACCTAGATAAGCAAGGGAAGGAGGAAGCTTTGATACAAACAGATTGTGGGGCAGAGCAAATAGAAGAGGAAGTATGTCAGAGACAGACAAACTTGGTTGGATACAGGCGGGACAAGTAAAGGTTTTGATGAACCCATGTGCTGGTATGTTCATTTTAGGAGGAAGGAGCCCTCAGTGCAAAGTCAATCCTTGCTGCCAAGCCAATGTTTTACCTGAGAATTTTTCTGAGTGAGCAGAGACAGAGCACTGGCTTGTCTATTTCAACGCTAGGCCACCAGTGGTCAATTAGACAATGCCAGAAATTTCTTTGGGTCAAACCATTCTGATTAAGGCATTGGCTCCATCATCCATTATGGTAACCCTGACCAGCTTATCTTGGGAAGTTAAATATCACTACTAGGACCATATCACTCTCTATTCTCACTAAAATTATGGCAGCAGTTAATGTCACTTCTGGGCTACAGGGAATAGCCACCATAGGATGGTCCCATAGAAGCTGGAACTCTCCTCATCAATGTAAATCCCAGCTCCTAGATAAAGGGAGCATCTTTGGACCCTCTTAAAGGACATAATTAGAGAATGACTGAGCAAGTCTTGCACAGTAAATCCATTCTAGCTTTTTGATCTCTGTCTTTGGATACTGGAAAAAAAAAAGTTCTTACATTTCATTTTCATTTAGCATAGGCCATCTACAGAACACAATTCAGACAGAGCTACTTCCAGCTGTTCAAGGTGATCATCATATTAACTATAAAATCTCTTCCTGTTGCACTGATCATGATAAGTTTATCCCAATCAAACATTACATTCCTTTCAACCTATTATAACATCCTTAGGTATCATTTCCATATAGATCTTATAGGTTTATGTTGTTATAAATTGACGAAATCCTGGAATTCTTTGGGAATGTGTGACACCTACTCAAGGGTCACATCTCTTGCTGTTTCCCTTTGGTCTTCTAGGAGTTGAGATGATAGTAGGTCTAGACTCAATGAGAGATGGTGCGTGGAAAAAGTAACCATTTTGAAATTTCCCAGAGTGGACTGTATAAAAGAGGGCTCTCCCCAAGGGAAAACGCTTTACCAGAGGGAAGGGCAAATTAGACAACTCCAGCCTTCTCTAATCTTCCTGTTTCATTGAATGGAAGAAATATAAAGGCAATTCACAGGTTAAGTATTTAGATGTACACTGAAATTATTTATAAGATTATAGAACTCTTCCCTCTCAAATTGCTTATCATTGACACATCAATGGGCACCAACATAATAGCAATGAATTATGGCTAAGAGGGCTGCAAGACAAAGACAAAGATTATATTATTAAGTCGTTCTTAGGACAGTCGAAAGCAGTAGGGAGGAAAAGTAGGAAAACTAAAGGAACTGAAGCCTCTGGCATCTATGGCTACAGATGAGAAGCAGTGTACACAACACAACTCCTGCTACCCAGGGTAAAATAAAACCTCAAACAAGATGCCTAATTACCTCAGTTCTTTTACTTGATACCTCATGCCCAACTTGAAACAAAAAATTTAAGTGCCTGATAAAAGGCAAAAAAAATAAAACAAAGCAGTCTGAAGAGACAAAACAAGAATCAAAGCCAGATTCAAACATGACAGATTTTGGAATTATTTGGAGGTAGGGATTTTGAAGCAACTATGATTAATTTGTTAAGGGCTCTAATGGAAAACATAATAGAATACAAGAAAAAGATGAATGATGTAAGCAAAGACATGAAAGCTCCAAACAAAAATGCAATTGGAAAAAAGAATGAAAAACATAATAAAATATTTGCGAACCATGGGACATTTAAAAAGGTGTGACATACACAGAATACCAGAAGACACAGAAGGGAATGGAAGAGATATTTTAAGTAATGATAGGTGAGCATTATGCAAAAATAAATGACAGGTACTAAACCACAATACAACCCAGGAAGCTCAGAGAAAAGCAAGCAGGAAATACTAAAATAACCTGCATGTAGGCATATCATATTCAATTTTCAGGAAGCCACACAGAGAAGATTTTGAAAGAAATGACAAGAAAAATTAAAAAAAAAAAAAACACTTACCTATAGAACAAGGGTAAGAATTACACTGAACTTCTCACCCAAAATAATATAGTGGAGTGAAAAATTTAAAGTGTTGAAAGAAAAAAAAAATCACAGTAGGATCCTGTATCCAGTTAAATTATGCTTCAAAAGTAAATGAAAGACTTTCTCAGGCTAATAAAAACCAAGGGAATTTGTTGTCAGTAGACCTACCTTCTAAGAAATGTTTTTAAAAGTTTCAGAGAGAAAAGATATTTACATAGGTAAGAAAATCAGAAGGACATAAAGCAAGAATGAGCACTGGAGAAGGAATACATGAAGGTAATATTATATCTTTTTTTTTTTAAGATTTTATTTATTTATCAGAAAGAGAGAGGGAGAGAGAACGAGCACAGGCAGACAGAATGGCAGGCAGAGGCAGAGGGAGAAGCAGGCTCCCTGCCGAGCAAGGAGCCCGATGTGGGACTCGATCCCAGGACACTGGGATCATGACCTGAGCTGAAGGCAGCTGCTTAACCAATTAAGCCACACAGGCGTCCCAACATTGTATCTTTTATTTTATTAATTGATTTAATTAAAAGTCATTCTAAGTAAAAGTAGTAATAATGCTTTGTTTTTACTAAAAAGCTATAAAAATTGACCAAAAACACCCTTCCTGTAATTAATAAGTGACTACAGAAAGTTTTCAGGATACAAGGTTAATTCATAACCTATAATATATAATACATAAAATACATAATACATAAAAGTAAATTGCATTTCTATATACTGGCAATAAACAATTGGAATCAGAAATTTAAAATAATACCATTTTCATTAGCACTAAAAAAATGAAATGTTTGGGTGTAAATGTAACAAAATATGTACAAGATCTATATAAGGAAATCTACAAAACACTGATGAAAAAACTCAAAAATCTAACTATATGGACAGATAAACCATGCTCATGGTTAGGAAAACTCAATATTAAGATGTTATTTCTTCCCATTGTGATCTGTAGATTCTATATAATCCCCATGGAAATCCCATCAGATTATTTTGTAGATATTAAAAAACTGATTCTTAAGTGTTATGGAGAGGCAAAACACCTAGAATATCTAATACTGAAGAAGAAGAACAAAGTCAAAAAAACTAACACTACTGGACTTCAAGACTTATTGTAAAGTGATAATAATCAAAACAGCATTATACTGGCAAAATAATACACAAATAGATCATTATATAAGTGTTCTTAAACAAGAACCCAGATATAAACAATAAAGAGAACCCAGATATAGACCCATACACATACAGCCAACTCTTCATTGGCAAAGGAGAAAAAAAAAATCAGTGAAGAACAGATAGTTTTTCAACAATTGGGTAGGAATAATTAGACAACCACGTGCAAAAAGAAAAAAAATCTAGACATGATTCACAAAATTAGCTAAAAGTGGATAATAGACATAAATGTAAAATGTGAAACTATTCAACTTCTAGAGAATAACAGGAAAAGTCTGTAAATGACCTTGAATTTGGTAACGATTTTTTAAGATACAATAACAAAAACATTATCGATGACAGAAAAAATTTGATAAGTTGAACTTTATTAATATTAAAAATGTCTGTTCTACAAAAGACACTATTAAGAGAATTTTAAAAAACTGGTCACAGACTGGAAGAAAATTTTTAAAAATACCTATCTGATAGAATACCTGTATCCAAAATATATAAAGAACACTTAAAACTCAAAAATAAGAAAATAAACAACAGAATTTTTAAAATGGGCAAAAGATTTGTACAGACACCTCACCAAAAAAAGGTACACAGATGGGATGTAAACACATTGAAAGCATGCTCAAGTCATGTTATTAGAGAATTGCAAAATGAAATTACAATGCACTATTGCTATTACTGTATACCCATTAAAATGGCTTAAAAAATGGCATTACTAAACACTGGCAAGAATTCAGAGCAACTAGAACTCTGATTCATTGCTGGTTAGGAAAAGCAAATAGCATAGCCACTGTGGAAGAATGTTTGGCAAAACACTGTTATATCATAAAATCCAGTAATCACACTCCTAATATTTACAAATTAAGATAAAAATTTATATCTACACAAACACATGAACATTAATGCTTGTAGTAGTTCTATTCATAATTACCAAAAATAAATTTAAAAAAAGAAAGTAGCCTAGATGTCCTCTAATAGGTGAATGCATAAAGAAATTTTGTTATATCCATAATTGAATAATTAGATAAAAAGGAAATGAGATACCAAGTGACCAAAAGAATTGAGTTTTTGTTAATTCATGTTATTGAATAGAAGAAGGCAGTCTGATTTCTGTACATTGATTTTGTATCCTGCCACATTACTGAATTGCTGTATGAGTTCTAGTAGTTTGGGGGTGGAGTCTTTTGAGTTTTCCATATAAAGTATCCTGTCATCTATGAAGAGAGAGAGTTTGACTTCTTCACTGCCAATTTGAATACCCCTTATTTCTTTTTGTTGTCTGATTGCTGTTGCTAGGACTTCTAGAACTATGTTGAACACGAGTGGTGAGAGTAGACATCCTTGTTGTGTTCCTGATCTCAAAAGGAAGGCTGTCAGCTTTTCCCCATTGAGGATGATATTTGCTGTAGGTTTTTCATTTCTTATACACTAACAATGAGAATATAGAAAGGGAAATTAGAGAACCAAAAGATACCTTGGAATAAACCTAACCAAAGAGGTAAAAGATCTGTACGCAAGGAACTACAGAACACTTATTGAAAGAAATTGAAGAAGACACGAAAAGATGGAAGACCACTCCATGCTCATAGATCAGAAGAATAAACAATGTTAAAATGTCTGTACTGCCTAGAGCCATCTATACTTTCAGTGCCATCCCGATGAAAATTCCACTGGTATTTTTCAAAGACCTGGAACAAACAATCCTAAAATTTGTATGGAACCAGAAGAGACCCCGGATTGCTAAGGAAATGTTGAAAAAGAAAAACAAAACTGGGGGCATCACGTTGCCTGATTTCAAGCTTTACTACAAAGCTGTGATCTCCAACACAGCATGGTACTGGCACAAAACCAGACACATAGACCAGTGGAACAGAGTAGAGAGCCCAGATATGGACCCTCAAATCTATGACCAAATAATCTTTGACAAAGCAGGAAAAAATATACATTGGAAAAAAGACAGTCTTTTCAATAAATGGTGCTGGGAAAATTGGACAGCTATGTATAGAAGAATGAAACTTGACCATTCTCTTACACCATACATGAAGATAAACTCAAAATGAGTAAAAGAGCTCAACATGAGGGAGGAGTCTATCAAAATCCTAGAGAAGAACATAAGCAGTAACCTCTTCACTATCAGCCACAGCAACTTCTTTCAAGATATGTCTCCAAAGGTAAAGGTAACAAAAGTGAAAATGAAATTTTGGGACTTCATCAAGACCAAAAGCTTCTGCATAGCAAAGGAAACAGTCAACAAAACAAAAAGGCAACCCACGGAATGGGAGAAAATATTCTCAAATGACACTACAGACAAAGGACTGATGTCCAAGCTGTATAAAGAACTCCTCAAAATAAACACACAAAAAACAGATAATTACATCAAAAAATGGGCAGAAGACATGAACAGACACTTCTCCAAAGAAGACATACAAATGGCTAACAGAAACATGAAAAAATGTTCATCATCATTAGCCATCAGGGAGATTCAAATCAAAACGACATTGAGATACCACCTTACACCAGTTAGAATGGCCAAAATTAACAAGACAGTAAACATCATGTGTTGGAGAGAATGTGGAGAAAGGGGAACCCTCTTACACTGTTGGTGGTGATGCAAGTTAGAGTAGTCACTTTGGAAAACAGTGTGGAGATTCCTTAAGAAATTAAAAATAGAGCTACTCTATGGCCCTGCAATTGCACTACTGGTATTTAGCACAAAGATACTAATGTAGTGAAAAGAAGGGCCATCTGTACCCCAATGTTCATAGCAGCAATGGCCACAGTCACAAAACTGTGGGAAGAACCAAGATGCCCTTCAATGGACGAATGGATAAAGAAGATATGGTCCATATATACAATGGAGTATTATGCCTCCATCAGAAAGGATGAATACCCAACTTTTGTATCAACATGCATGGGACTGGAGGAAATTATGCTGAGTGAAATAAGTCAAGCAGAGAGAGTCAAGTATCATATGGTTTCACTTACTTGTGGAGCATAAGGAGTAACATGGAGGACATTGGGGAGATGGAGAGGAGAAGTGAGTTGGAGGAAATTGGAGAGGGAGACAAACCATGAGAGACTGTGGACTCTGAGAAACAGAGGGTTTGGAGGGGAAGGAGTGGGAGGTTGGGTGAGCCTGGTAGTGGGTATTATGGAGGGCATATATTGCATCGAGCACTGGGTGTGGTGCATAAACAATGAACTCTGGAACACTGAAAAGAAATAAAATTAATTTTTTTTAGAAAGGCAGTCTGAAAAAACTACATACCATATGACTTCAACAATATAATATCTGGGAAAGCCAAAACTATGAAGATAGTGAATTAGGTCATTGGTTGCCAGGAGTTTTGGAGAGGGAGGATGAGTGTATGACTCACAGAGAATTTTTAAGGCAGTGAAATGACATTTATGGTTCTATAATGTTACATCCATGACATTATGCATTTGTCAAAACCCATAAAACTGTACAACACAAATAGTTAGTTTTAGTATAAACCATGAACTTTAGTCAACAATAATGTATCAAAGTTGGTCCATTAATTGTAATAAATGTACCATGTAATGCAGGATGTCAATAAAAGGGGAACTGCCTCTGTCTGATGTGCTTATGGAGACTACTTCATAGTATCTCTACAGATTTTTCTGTATATTTAAAGTTCTGTATATTTAAAGTTCTAAAAATAAAGTTTAGTAATTAAAAAATAAACTACTTCATAGAGTTCTTACAAATATTCAATATATGTGCAGCATTTCGAATAGTTCCTAGTGTTTAACACTCAATAAAAGTTAACTTCTATTATTATTATTATTATTATTGATATTAATAGTAGTAGTGGATAGATGAGTTAACAGAGATGTGTTCCCTGAAAAAAATGTGTTTTTTTTCTTTAATGTGTTCATGAACCCAAAAAGGGACAAAGTTAGATAAAATAAGATATCATTATTTACCCTGAAGAGAAATGTTTTTCTGTGCTACAACTAAACAAAATGGGAAAATGGCTTTCATATTCTGATATATAAACTGATCACTTCTATGAAATTTTATTATAGCAGTTACTTTATAGTACAACTACAAAGAATTACTTATTTAAAAAATCACAGTTTTCTGTATTACATTTTTACATTTGCCTGTATATTTTAAAAAAATCAACGCAACCAAAACATACAGTCATGCAGTGCCTTTGTAAACAGTTATCTTCTATTAAAATATTTTCCCATACAGATTTAGAAAAAAAAATGTCTAGAGGATGAAATATTTTCTTTTCCTTCACTTTTGTTTTTAGGATTTTATTTATTTATTTGGGAGAGAAGGAGAGTGAGAACAGCAGAAGCAGGATCCCCGCTGAGCAGGGAGCCTAACTCGAGACTCAATCCCAGCACCCTGGGGATCATAACCTGAGCTGGAGGCAGATGTTCAACTGGTTGTGCCATTCATGTACCCCTTTTTCTTCATTTCTAAGAAAAACACTAAAAGAACAATGCTGTCATTCATAAATCATCCTTTTCTTGTTTATTTCTCTGGGTCCAAAGTTGTGTAGAGTACCTTTATATCCAATGGTGCTTTGGGAGATCTGAAAAATGTATAATTTATTAAGTGACAATAGAACTTCCCCAATAATCAGGTTTAGACACTTTTACATGTTTCTGAATTTTTCTCATGTGCTATATTTGGAAAGTATTCATTTTAAAGTGAAAAATCCATTATTTGTACAGTATTCACTTCTATGCCAACAAGGTTAGTTCACAACATAAACAAGTAAATTTGAGCAATTTATTAAAGTAGTCATTTCAAGGAAAATACAATATTATTTGGTGATAGGGCAAATGTTTCACTGGGTCACTGAACCTTTCATTATTGTTCGTTTCATGTAACATTTCTTCACTGTTAAGAAAAATTAATTCTTAAAACTTATTTATTGTGGTAAAAAAGAATAACTTACTTTTAAACATTTTATAATTTTTTATAGTGAATGGACTTAAAATACATCATTTGTCATCATACCAAACCAGTCCTTTTTGGATAATATCTGTGATATATAAATGTTGTTTCAAAGATGACTTTTACTTTTATAAGCCAAAATATTTGGCTATGTCTATAGGAAGGAAGGGTCATACATGGCAGGCACATTTTGGAAAGTATTGGTTTAATTCATACTTCTACCTTTTTGCTCTAATTTTACACAATTCTTTGTCCCAAGCCACCTAGTTAATCTAAAAGTGATAAAATGATTAGCCAAAATCACCAGAAAGAATCCAGATAGAGTAGAAGTAAAAACCAGCACAGTCCTATTTGATTCAATGATGTCAAAGCTTAAAGCGTTAAAAATATTTTCTAAGCATAATTTTGGCCTATAGACTTAGTCCTCATAACTTTTTGAAGGGTAAGTACTTTCCCAAAGGGTCCATATTTATTCCTGTAGTGAGATGGTCTATGTGAGCTTGCATCTGAATAGTTAGCTGGTCTTACACAGAATCCTGGAGATTTTCCTGTAGAAATGGAAAGCTATAAATTGGTGAACTACAGCCTGAATCATACAGATATGATTTTGCTTTAATGCAGGGTTTCTTTTTTTTTAATATGAATACTGGATTTCTGAACTATCTCAAAGAGTTAAAACCTCTAAAAACTTTGAAGTAAAAATTGAGTAGGACACAGCTCCTATGTGGGGACATGGGCTTTCCAAGTTTTCCCAGTCCCAGGCAGCTTTCTTCACATTTGGAGCTTCCTGGTTTGAGACTCATTGTCTAAATTAATCCTCATCATTTAATTTATTATTTTTTAAGATTTTATTTATTTATTTGACAGACAGAGATCACAAGTAGGCAGAGAGGCCCACAGAGAGAGAGTGGGAAGCAGGCTCCCTGCTGAGAGCAGAGAACCCCATGCAGGGCTTGATCCCAGGGCCCTGAGATCATGACCTGAGCCGAAGGTAGAGGCTTAATGCACTGAGCCACCCAGGTGCCCCACTCATCATTTTATTTATTTTTTCCGGGTTTATTGAGATATAATTTGACATATAATATTATATAAGTTATATTTTATATATATATTATATATCACATATATAATATATATATTATATAAGTGTATGACTTGGTGATTTGACACATGAATATATTGCAAAATGATTACCACAGTAAGGTTAACACATCCATCAACCTCACATAGTTTCTGTGTATGTGTGTGTGTGTGTGTGTATGTGTTGAAACTTTAAAAATTTACTCTCTTAGCATCCTTCAAGTATAAGATACAGTATTTTTAACTATAGTAACCATGCTGTATTCATCTTAGAATCTTAACCAAAACATATTCATCTTAGAACTGGAATTGGTACCCTTTGATCACCTTCACTCACGTCCCCAACTCTGGCATCCCCACCTTGGGTCAGCCAGCCACCATTCTACTCGGTTTCTATGATTCTGATGTTTTTATGTCACATACAAATGATGTCATACAGTATTTGTCTTCCACTGCCTGACTTACTGTACTTGGCATAATCCCCTCAGGGCCCATTCATGTTAGCACACACACACATACACACACACCACACACACACCACACACACACACACACACACACACACACACACACACACATCTCATATCTTCTCTATCCATTCATTTGTAGATGGACATTTAGGTTTTTTCCATGTCTTGGCTATTGTAAATAAAGGTGCTATGAACATGTGGGTATAGATAATCTCTTCAAGATAGTGATTTCATTTCCTTAGGATATATATCCAGAAGTGGGGTTCTGGATCATACACTTATCCTACTTTAATATTTTTTAGGGGGGGCATCCATACTGTCTTCCATGGTGGCTACACCAATTTACATCCCCACCAATAGTGCACAAGGGTTCCCCTCTCTCCACAATTTCAATATCATTTATTATCTTATCTTTTTAAAAAATAGCCATTTTAACAGGTATGAAGAGATTTCTCATTGTGGTTTCACTTTGTATTTTCCTGATGACTAGTGAAATTGAACATCTTCTCATGCACCCATTGGCCCTCTGTGTTTGAAAAAACTATCTATTTAGGTCTTTTGCTCATTTTTTAACTGGATTTTTTTTACTATTGAGAACATGAATTCCATAAATATAGAATATTAAACTTTTATCAGATCTGCAACATTTTCTTCTATGGGTTGCCTTTTCATTTTTTGGTTGTTTCTTTTGTTATCCAATAACATTTTACTTTGAGATAGTCCCACTTACTTTTTTTTCTTTTTTTCCACTTTGGTTGCTTGTCATTTTTTATATCATATCCAAAGAAATCATTGCAAATCAATGTCAATGAATTTAATTCCTATTATTTTCTCCTAAGATTTTTAGAGTTTCAAATGGTATGTAGGTCTTTAACCCATTTTTAGTCAATTTTTTTGTTTGGTATAAAATAGGGGTCCAATTGTATTGTTTTGTATATGAATTTTGAGTTTATCCAACACCATTTATTTATTTATTTACTTATTTAAATTTTTTTTTAAAGATTTTATTTATTTGACAGAGAGAGATTACAAGTAGGCAGAGAGAGAGAGGAGGAAGCAGGCTCCCTGCTGAGCAGAGAGCCCGATGCGGGACTCGATCCCAGGACCCTGAGATCATGACCTGAGCCGAAGGCAGCGGCTTAACCCACTGAGCCACCCAGGCGCCCTCCAACACCATTTATTAAAAAACCTATCATTTCCCCACTGAGTATGACTATATAAGCATGGGATTATCTTTGGACTCTTGATTTTTGTTCCACTGGTCTCTGTCTGTTTTTATGACATTACCAACTACAACAATGTTGTTTTGATTACTAAAGCTATGTAATGTAGTTTAAAATCAAGAAGTATGATTTCTGCACCTTTGTTCTTTCCCAAGATTGCTTTGGGTTTTCAAGGTTTTTTGTAGTTATGTGTGCATTTTAGAATTTTTTTCTATTTTTATGAAAAAATGGCATTGGAATTTTGATAGAGATTATATCAAATCTAAAGATTGCTTGGGGGTAATATGGACATTTTAACTATTAATTTTTCCTATCAATAAACATGGAAATCTTTCCATTTATTTGCAGCTTTGTCAATTTCTCTCTACAATGTGTTATCATTTTTGGTGTTTAAATCTTTCACTTCCTTGGTTTAATTTATTTTTAATTTTTTTGTAGTTTTCAATGCTATTGTGAATGGAATTGTTTTATTTCTTTTTCAGATAGTTTGTTGTTAGTCTATAAAAATGAAACTGGGACACCTGGGTGGCTCAGTGGGTTAAGCCTCTGCCTTTGGCTCGGGTCATGATCTCAGGGTCCTGGGATGAAGCCTGGCATCATGTTGGTTTGGTATCCTGCTACTTTACTAAGTTTCCTGATTAATTCTCATAGTTTTTCTTCTGTGTGTATGTAGTCTTTAGGCTTTTCCATTTATAAGATCATGTCATCTGCAAACAAAAAATTTTACTTCCCCTTTCTTATTTGAACACTTTTTAATTTCTTTTTCTAGCCTAATTATTATAGCTAGGACATCCAGTATTCTGTTAAATAGAAGTGGTAAGAGTGGGCACATGTGTCTTGTTTGTGATCTTAGAGAAAAAGCTTTCAGCTTTTCACCATTAAGTATGATGTAAATGGTGAGATTATCATATATAGACTTTATTATACTGAGTTATGTTCCTCCTATATCCAATTTGTTGAGAACTTTTATCATGAAAAGATGTTGAATTTTGTCAAATCCTTTTTCTTTTTCTACTGAGATGAGAATATGACATTATCTTTTATTCTGCTAATGTGATATGTCACATTTATTGATTTGCACGTGTTGAACCATCCTTACGTTGCACAGGCTGGCCTTCATAATCCTACAGGCCACTATTCAGGCTCTCTGGTTGCGTAGGACCAGAGGCTAAACTCAGTATTTGGGAGGGCTGTTGCTTTGGCTCTCTATCCGGACAGGAGGTAGGATATGGTTTGTGGCTATTAGGCACCTGCCACTACACTTTTTGGAGGGGTGAAACTAGAAGCTATGCTCAACAGTTGGGCAGAACTGGAAATTGGCTCCCCTGCTTTTTGTAGGACTATAAAAGGGCTTCACGCCTGGTATAGCCCTACTATCCCATTGGATGGGATCCAAATCAGGCAGAGTTGCCAACTGAACTTCCTGGTCTAGTGAGGCTGTCACTGGGCTCTATAGATGAATAGTGTTGCTGGGTGGATCTCTGCTTGGGTAATACTGAAAGTAGGAAGGAGTCAATATCTGAGTGCTGATTGCTGTAAGCCGTGGCACCCCCCTTCACCATCTGTGTCTGATCCCCAGTGGTGGAGAGTTGCAGAGTACTCCAGTGATTCCTGTGAAGTGAGACCCAAGTAGGTTTCCTAGAGAGTATTCTACAATTCTAGGGAAGCTGGATATCCCCCTTAGGTTCTCTTTTACCACTGGAGAAACTATGGGCTCAGGAAGGACTGCTTGGTGTTACAGTGTGCTAGCCTGGAGAAGGGACAATGTGATCAAAATATAGCCATTCCCCTTACCTTTATCATGTGGTCCTTTTCAGTCTCTTTTATACAAGAGGGTTCTTCAGTCTCCTCCCCAGTTTCTGGGATTTTCACAATGGTGTCTTGTCTCTGGATAGTTGCTAATTGATGATCTTCTTGTGAGGGGAACTGAAGTCAGGAATGGCTTATGTTGCCATCTTGATGATGTCCAGTCCTCATTTGGGAAATGAATAAACTGAGATATTCAAATCATGATATAATTAAATGATAAAAATAAAGATTAAACTCCAAAGATAATCTCAAAACTTAACAATCCTGAATATATAAAGTCATTACTCTTTCTAAGAATCCTAGTTTTCCCCATCTCTTCAACTTTAGTGAAAGAGTGAGAGCTGTGAGGATTTTGCAGTCATTTGGGACTGGGTATGTGCTGAGGGGCACAAGAGCAAAGACTATGGAGTCTGAGAGATCTGTGTTCATTCAGATCTTGGTACCGTCACTTGCTGGTTGTATGTACTTGATGTACTTGTACCATAGAGTCTTAATTTATACATATATATAATGGGGTTGTGTTAGTTGGGGTTCTCCAAAGAAACAGGAGTGTGTGTGTGTGTGTGTGTGTGTGTGTGTAAAAGAGAGAGAGAGAGAGAATTTTTAAGGAATTGCTTCGTAAGATTGTGAGAGCTGACAACTTTAAATTTTTCAGGGAAGTCCAGTAGGCTAGAAACCCAGGGAAGTGCTGATACTGCAACTTAAAGTCTATTTGGATATGTCCATCATATTATGGGGAATTACCTGCTTTATTCAAAGTCTACTGATTTAAATGTTTGACAGTAACAGCTAAATTTGGCCACCATAGCGTAGCATAGCCTAGTTGACACATAAAATTAACCATCAAATCCATGATAATAATAGGCTGTCTATACTCATGAGGATTGGATGCGATAATGACTCTTAAGTAAATAGCGTAGTGTTTGGGACATAGTAGTTACTCAGTAAATGGTAGTTACTATTATTGTCATTGTTACCACTATTAGATATTTCCATGAACTCTGTGAGTTTATTATGATCATCCTCATGTTTAAATTTCAAGAGAAATGATTAGTTTGTGGTGGTATTTTGGGCAAATGTTAATTTTTGCTTTGATGAAAGTTGTTGTCTGTTATATAGCTTTACAAAATCTTTTGACAAACCTGTCAAGAAAAAATTGCTTTATATGTACTTAATATAATAAATTTAGGAAGTCTGAAAAAATTATGAGCAAAACTGTAAAACAATGAATGCCTAATAAAATTTTTAAAGGAGGAATACATATTTCTATTCTGTAACTACTGCAAATGTCATATGAAGATTGTCAAGCTTTGATTATTAAAAACTATATAAGGTAAAAATGCCTTTGAAGATGAATGTAGGGTATTATGAAATTTCATCATCCCTGAGGCTACATCATTAAATTTCAGGACATCACTGGAATATCATGTGGTAAGTAGCAATTCCTACTGTTCCTTAGTTGGGACGGGATGAAATTGAAAGGGTAGAGGAAAACTAATAATCAGTGAAGAATAAAATTATTTGATTAAGAAATATAAAACACAAATGGTTTTATAAGGTAGGACCATTACTCTAACCCCATTATCATAGATCAGAATTTGATTAGAGTAGGAGATAGTGGAGCATCCAAACTTTAGGACAATAACATCACAAACCACTCTTTTAATATCAAATAATTTCATAGCTATCTTTTGATTATAATTTTTCATTTTAAAAGAAAATTTTCATTAGTTATTATAAAAATTGGATTTGTATAAGCAGGATATAAAACTTATTTTTCTTATAGATTTTACATGTTAGGCAAATAGACTCACAAACTACTTGCCATAATCCTGTACACCATGAGGAATCCATGACTCAGGGGTTGACACTGATGTGTGGAAGGGAAAGTCAAGGTAAATTGGTATCAAGAAAACAGAGTGGTTGTAAATCAGGATCTTCCAGCATATTGAGCAAATAAGTTAGACTGAGATTGTAGAGTTTATTTCTTACCAATTATATGTTTTTTCTTCAGTAATTTCGCAGCTATTTCTCCAATCCAGCAGAGTAGAACTCTATTTGAAAAAGGAAATAAGCTGTTGCTTTGGTGTTAAGAGTGAATCATAACTTAAACAGAAAGTATTATTTTATAAACTAGAATATAGTCTATATAGAGTAAAGATTTCTCTCTCTCTCTCATTTTCTTTCTCTCATTCTTTCTGGGATTCTGGGATTAAATGTATATTTTATCAGTTTTTTGGAGTATGCATGGTAGGAGATAAATATTTAAGTTACTAATCTATTTAAGCTAGGTAGACACTGCTCTAGTGAACAGGTCTTTCAACATAAAAATATATCTACACTGAATATTTTCACTACCTTTTCATTATCAGAGTAATTCATGGTATACTAAAATTTATAAAATAAAGAACATTTTTAGTGATTTTAGGCATCTTTAGACCTCAGCTACATGTCCCCAATATAAATGAAGGTATTATTGGGAAATGGGTGTGTATTTCAAAGGAATGATTCTGAAACCATGAACAAGTGACTGGATACATATGGGCTTGACCAACAATTCACAGAGAACATATTTGTGGTAAACATGAAAGCAAATTCTAGAGAGAGATAGGAAGAGAGAGACCCAGAAAGAGTGCCATTCACTTTTTAGAGAGTGATGCCTTTTAAATCACAAGATTAAAGGTAAGTAATAATGACTCAAGGTGAGGTGCTGACCTTTCAGATGTGAAGTTTAAGCTTTTCCTTCCCTCTCGTCTCTGTCTCCCTTCAGTGGGATGATGGTGCACTTTAAAAAATATGACACCTGTAATTTAAAGAACATTTTAAAACTATGTCATGCTTTTCCATCCTGAGTTAAGTGAAAACTATGGCATTTAGAAACATAACCATCACTTTGTCTTTTATACAAATTCATATACATTATGTAATTTTGCATAAGGTAGGAAAAAGACAAAGCAGGAAAATCCAAAATAAAACTTAGATTGTTGTTTTTGTCACTTTAAAAAAATATATATTGCAGGAAAAAATTAAGAATCAGAGTAACTCACACTTTGAATTTTATGGAACTCTCTAGCATTGGCTATTGAAAATTCCTTTTTGCAGAATTATCGCACTTACCTCATTTTCCCCATCAATAAATCTGTATTACATACATACAGTGGAAGTTAACTAGGCAAAAGTCAAAAACACACAATTGAGAAAAGTGTGTGTCACTTATCATGTGATAGTGGGCAAGTGTCAAAGTCTCTAAGCTTCAGTTTTCTCAGCTATAAAAGGGGGATAACGTCTGTACTACTATCTGACACTGA